>NC_051155.1:250570892-250661319 GCF_013339745.2 Dermacentor silvarum
AAAATAAAAAAAAAAAGAAAGTCGGTTGACACCTTGGGAACCGAACGTTGATGTCGTTCCCCCGGGATTGCCAGACACTGGCCCCTTTCAAGATTCGCCTCTCCATAGCGGTCAGTTCGCGGAACCAGGGAGGGCGGTGGTTGTCTCGATGGCGCGTCGCAGTCGGCGCCGGGCGTCGTCGTGGTTCGGGCGGCGCTGGTAATTCACGGAACCGCACCAAAGGGGCGACGCTGTCGTTTAGCGACGCATGAGGTAGCCTGGAGACCAACTGCTAATCCCTCAGTCCCAGGTGACAATTCTCGGCCGCGAGAAAGGGGCGCCAGATTGGTGCGTCTGAGTCGGCGCCGGCCTCCTTTGTCCCGAAGGACCGCCAGACACAACACCGCTCAACCAGCTTACGCTGTGACTGTGCTGCGTGTGCCGCGCAAGCCTTCGATTTTTTTTATTCGATTAATGATCAATCATTCATGAATTTAGCCTTTAATCGATTAATCGCTTTCGATGCAGGGTTTTTCACCGATTAACCGAAATTATTGCCGGGCACGTTTAAAATGGTTGAAACACAGTTATCTACTTTTGTATAATATATGTTATAAAATGGCCCTTAGTGCATAATTAAATAAGATACATCACACAAGTGAATTCGTGTACTGTAGAGTTAGACAAGAAAAAAAAAAAGGCGAAAGATTGCACTAGGCCGCACAAAGCTGAAGACACAGCGAAGCTGGCCGATTGATTGCGTATCTTGGTTGGAGCTAGATTATCTCTCTCCTTCTTTCTCTCCCTTTCTTTCTCCTTCTCTCCCTTTCATTCTCTCTCTCTCTCTCTTTCTGCGTCTTTCTCTTTCATTCTATCTCTCTCTAGCTCTCATTTTTATCTTTCTCTCTCCCAAAGGAAGTTGTGTTGCGATCGTCAGTACAATGCAACCATATGGTTCCCATAAATGCACGTTCTGCAAGCGTGGCTGTATATAGCGCAGTGGTTATCACGCTCGCCTTCGGACCGTGGGTACCCGGGCTCGAATCCTGCCTTGCCAAGAACGTTCAATTTGTTTTATGTATGTATTTATTTGTTTCTCTCGGGCGGCGAACGCAGACGCGCCAGGATGACGTCCCGGTGCATGCGCAGTAGCGCGCAGCTGGCTGAAAGTTGGCGGAGCCGTGTTTGTGTGGCGTCGCCTGGTTGCCATGGCTACGACACGGCAGTTTCGTGCCACACGCACAAATTACGGCTGGCTTAACTCTTTCCGTATCGCTCCCATTGGGCATGGTTAGCCCTCTATCGATGGTACAGTGGCTAGAATGGGGAAGTGGGTTGAACGCATGGCTTCAGAACGGCGCAACAAGGAATACGAAAGAACACAAGCGCCGACTCACAACTAAAGTTTATTCCATATCACAGAGCAGATTTATACACACAGGTGGCCACACACAACGCAATCGTGTTGAACGAAAAGCCAACGCCTTCCCGGCACAGCGTGCTGGAAGTACTTGCCCCCAGTGACGGCTTCGCCCTCGTCCTGGGCCGGAGAGGAGTTGGTTGTAGGCCTGGACGCGCATTTGCTTCCCGCGATGGCCCATCCACAGGAGCCAGTGACGATTTGACGCTGGGCTGTTGTTCACGTACAGACGCGAAACCGGTAGAGAGGACCGGTTGACTTGCGACGTGTGACCAAAGGGACGTCGGTGAAGGCGCCAAAGGAGGCCACTCGTTTCCGTCACCTTGCTGATGCGCGCATTTGCGCAATAGCTCTGTGTTCCTGGCCAGGTGCAAGCGAAGGCTGTCGTCGTCCTTCTTCAGATCAAGAACCACACGTGTGAGTGACGCAATTTTCTCGCACAGGGCCTGCACGACGACACGAAGTTGGCCGCAGGCTCCATCACAGGCGGTGACGCCTTGGTCCAACGAGTGATCGATCAAGCACTTGCAGTGGAACCGGCGGCCACAAGGCCCACAGCAACGGAGAAATTGTTGTCGACCGAAGAACGGCTGCGAGCACAAATCGCACTTGTCCTTTGAACCCGTCATGGCATGTGAGCAGAAGAAACGGCCGTACATGCGCAAAGTTGGCGGAATTAGGGATGATAATCAATCAATCGATCATTTATTTACCGTGCCCAGGTACAACCCTAAGGCCTGAGCGCTGGCGCACGCATACAAAAAAAAAAAAAAAAACTGCAGTGCAATATAAGTAAAAAAAAAAACAAAAAAAAACAATGAATAGGCAGAACAAGTTTGAAAAGAAGACTGTACATACAAGAAGTACAAGGTGAATAACAAAGAAAAAGGAGGAGAAGGGCAGTTGAAGAATGTTTGAAACTATGACACAACAACGCAAAGCTCGGAATATATCAATGACAGCGAGTTATGAAAAATATCGAGATCATGAAAAAAAAAAAGCGTTATAAAGACTCTGATTCTGTGGACGGCTTAGTGTTGGTAATCACAGGCAGGAACATGGAAATGTTTATGTTCTCTGGTGATCTTGCGCGGAATACGAAACATGATACAACTGAGGAGTTCGGGACATGTTAGGTTACTGTGAAGGAGTTTCAAGAGAAACAGAGGGTCAGTGCAATTACATCGGTAGAGAAGTAAGGGCAATGACAACAATCCAACAGTGCTATAGAACAAGGTCCAATGTCCAGGTTTGCAAAGCGGTGATTATATATGCTTAAAACGTTTTCTGGACCCGATCTATAATGTACATTCACTGTTGGATCTGGAAGAGCCATTCCAGACGACCGACGCATATTCGAGTTGAAGAAGAGAGACGGTTTTGTACAACTTGCGGAACGGTGTAGGAGAACTGAATTTCCTCGATAGTCTGCAAACAGAACCAAGAGAGCGCAAACCCCGCATTGCAACGCGTTTAGTGTGAACAGAAGTGTAAGGTTGTACTAAAAAGTACACCAAGATCACTGACCTCACAAACCTTACACAATGATACAGAATCTACAGAATAAGAAAAAGAAATGATTGCTGTTTCGCGTGTGAAGGTCATGACTTTGGTCTTGACAGCATTCAATGTGAAGTAGATGTATTTCAAGGTAAGGTTATTATCTTTGCACCATTTAGAAAAAGCAAACATGTCAGGCTGCATGATGCGACAGTCATCAAAAGTATGAATTGCCTTAAAAATACTGATGTTATCGGCAAATGAAGGATTCCGAATAGCGGAAAGAACGTCATTAATAAATCATTTTTAAAAGAGTAGTGCTAATACTGATCTTTGAGGGACGCCGCTATGTTGCAGTCAGCGATAGCGTACAGGTTCGGTCGTTAGCTACGTTTCACTATGCTCTTCTTAGGTTCGCCATGCTTTTCTTGGCTGGATGCCGCTTCAGTGCAGCCGAGCATCAGGAATGCACCCGGGGGCTGTCATGGAAATTACGTTGAAAGCCGTGACAGCGTCGCCCGAGCCAGTGGGCAGAGAAATGACAAAGCACGCATGGAAAGTGTGTTTCGTGGAAATGTTCGGCGACGGCGCTGCCGAATACGCAGCGCCATCGCCGAACATTCCGAAGACGCCGACCACAAGATTTCTTTCCAAGAAACCCAAATCCTTCAAACAGAGACAAACTGGCGAAAAAGGCTACTGCTGGAGTCTTGGCACATTCGGAACACGGCGGGTAATATAAACCGCGTGAAGGGCATTCTTCCTTTGTATGTTCATGGCCTTGCAAACGCGACGAAGGGAAGAAAGGACCCCCGGCTCTAGGTCTGGTCAGCAACACCAAAACAACTCGTCCCCCCCCCCCCCCCCCCCCTGTCCCTCGTCAACGCATTCCCGCGAAGGGCGCCCAGCATCGGTCAACCCAGCCGACCAGCGACGCCGAAGCCCCCCCCCCCCCCCCCCCCTCCAACCCCCACCACCTATTTTGTCTGTCTAGAGCAGGTGCCCTGCCAAGTGTCTCCGCACCTTACGCTCTCTCCCCCTTCCTCTCCTTTGTTACGACGGACCTTTTAAAAGCGGCACACCACCACCTCAGAAGAATACCCCCTGAAGAAGGATTCCGCCTTTTTCACGGCCCGACGGCGCATGCGCCCTGCCCTGGCGGATTAGTCACGAAACGTTTTGGAAGGGTCGCGCGCGCGGCCGCGCGGCCCCATCTCAGGCGAAAGTCCTCCGAAAAAAAAAAAAAAAAAAAAAAAAAAAAAAAAAAAAAAAACTCGGACGCGCGCTACTGCAAACACTCGTACTGTGTACCGCGTTAAAACTTCACTGGTAGCTCGACGTCGGTACGGTACTGAAAACGTACGTAGCGTAAGACTGAAACACCACTTTAAAACAGAAAGCGGCGAGGGCTTCGTCCGGACTGCACAGGGAACCACGTTGCCGCCTTGCATTGATGGCTATAATAGTAAATTTATCGTTAAACGCCTGCGTTACACTGGGACGACACTTAAAAACATCACATTGCTGACGAAGACTTCTTGCAGCGTCGGTGCTCGCATGCTGGTAGTGGCAGCGTGTGCCCGACTTCTGGCACGGTAACACTGGGACGATATACGAGACCGACAAGACGCTCACGCCAACGATTGGCCGACTATTCAGCACAGTGTGTCGCTCAGACGATTTTATCATACCAGGCCTTGAAGACGCAACGAACGAGCGTGAGTTGTCGTACTGCGACGGGATAAATAAGGGTTCCGACCATCGTTCGACCGAACCCCGCTCGATTGGCCGTCGAATTGATACGATAACGCGATAGCCGCAGCGCCTTCGTTTGTACATATAATCGCGCTCAAAGTGAGTTCTAACATGCCTATTAAATTGAAATGCACAAGATTCAACTCTCGCAAGCCGTGCGCATAAGGTTTGAGCCAATGTTGCTCCTGTTCAGCGAAGGTTAGGCTTGGCGCCGTCGAGTTAGTGCACCCGCTGCCGGCAGACCTGAACTGAAAATTAAGCAGCTAGGACGAAGGAAACTGCTTTTATAGTTCAGTTCTGGCCTTAGTGATTTGAAATAAACTACTCTTCGCTTCGTACGGCGCGTACACAATAAGTTGCAAGCGGGAACAGAGCGCTGTGCCCAACGGCTGTGCCAACATCTGTATATACGTCACCGTTCCCGTAGGCTGCTGGCCGCATTCGCAACGTAGATGGGTGGGTCTTTACGTGTTGTCATGCTGACACATTTCTTAATTCCTGAGATGTACTGTTTACATATGCGTCAAACGCGAAACAAGAGGCGGTACATTCGGTGCAGCAGCATAAACAACCGCCTAGCTTAGTCATATATCAGCGGTCTCAGCGATGTTATCCGCGTTTTCGCGGGATCGAGAACAACACGGCCTTTAAATGAGCGCTTATGCGAGCACAGTTTTCTCTGATAATGCTTTAGGACACGAGCAAACTATATGTATGATGAAGTTAAAGAAAAGCGAGAATCAGTAATAAATTAACAACCCGATATATGTAACTGGATCACACTCGCCGTTTAAGTGGCTCAGCCGCTCATACTGACTAGTCTCACGGTGAAACAACGCGGCTCATATGCGCAGATATGTGTGTTTTATTCTACGTTTTTACATTATTTCATATCAGCGATGCACCTTTTCCCCAATATTTGACACTAACAACTATCTGTGGCTGTAGATGTCGATGTAAACAAGTGCACCACTTTGCTAAATCCGACGCGGAAGGCGAACAGAATGGTTCGAAGACTTCTTATTTATGCGAAATGTCTAAAGAATGTGTAAAATGAATTTTTAAAAAAGCGAGGTGCAAGTGCAGAAGTCAGCGACAACAAACTCCAAAGCAGCCGCGACGGCAGACGGAACTCAGCGTGCCTTTATCGGCCGCAGTGTAAACAAAACAGCGCACTCGGGCCAGCTCACCCTATATATATATATATATATATATATATATATATATATATATATATATATATATATATATATATATAGTTGGTGAGTGCTACGTGGCTTCCAGGAACGACATGGTGCCCCGGAAAAGTCATTAATAATTACTCGCGATCCACAAAACGCACAACCGATGGGCTCAACATGGGCGCAGGTACACAAATCAACCAGCGAAAGCCCCGGCACCCTACCAAAACGTTTCCAGCGGCGTGCGGCAGAGGGCAGCACAGGAAAATGAAAAAGGCGGTAAACGTCGGGCTAGCAAATTTCCTTATTTGGTTGGAGTCAATCTCTAAGTCTTAATCCTCTAGGTTGCAGCTTGCTCGAGTGCATGGGCCGGGTAACAAGCGGATTCAAAATGGAAGGAAAATTCTTTTCGTGGCTTTTGTTGGTGTACTTTATTATTGATGTTTGTTGTTGCTGGTTTGTTTATTTTGGTTTGTTCGTGTTTGCTTCGAAGTGAAGCTACAATGTAAGGAGTGGCCAGAGGAAAACGGGAAAGAGCGAAGTGATCGAACCAATAGGAGTTACTGAAAGAAAACTGTTGGGCTGATTTGAGCTAACCATTGGTTCGTGACAGTTGTGTGCTTGTAAAACTACTTGTGATTGTTAGAGTTGTCCGGCCTACGCTGCCGAGGGGTAGAGAAGGGAATTCTTGTGGGAACCGAATGGCTTAAAACGGGGAATTCGGCCATGTTTTTGGAAGAGAGTGATGAGAGAGCTGGAGTCGATGACTCCGCAAGCTGTTGGCGAAATGCACATATGTAAATAAACGTGTACATACGGAGGAGTTGTTGCGAGCCTTGTATGCAACGTGTAGCCTGACAACGAACGGAAGATTGAGGGCTAGGAGCCCGGATCAACAAGGGTGCCATCAGGAGCGACAGACCAGCAACGGCCTGAACTCGAACAGCGGTACTCCACTACGAAAACTAACGGGCTGCATGCATTTGTTCTCTATGTAATTATTGTGATGATAATACCTAAGCGTGTTCCAATCAATTCCAGGTGTATTGATGTCACCATGAATAACTGCTTCGTGCTTGCTATGTGAAGATATTACGCTTTCAACGCTTTCAATAGAAGAGATGACCTCATAAAAAAAGACAGGGGTACAATAATAATAATAATAATAATAATAATAATAATAATAATAATAATAATAATAATAATAATAATAATAATAATAATAATAATAATAATAATAATAATTTCGTCGGCCCTTCCACAAGCTGAAACGTGAGGCCCCGGTGTTTATAACTGCGTTAATCCCGAGGGTTCATTAAAGTATTTCTCAATATGAGGTTACACACACGTTCGGATGCGACGGAAAGAACGACGTCACTGACGGTATGCCCGCAGTCTGCCGTTGTCGCTTGCGTTCGATGTCTCGAGTTTGCTCGGCGGCGTGGTTGGCAGCATTCGACCGCCATTGCCGCTTGCGATTCTTCAAAATTAGATTGCTTCAAAATTAAAGCTGCCCGTCACGTAAGACAATGAATGGCTCATACCCCCTTAAGCAATGGTTCACACCCCCGTAAATGCGCCCTCGCCATTACGACGACAGAAGAAAAATTCTACGCTGGGATACACAACACTATAAAAGAACTAATCGAGGCGCACAAAACGGCCCAGATTTTCCACCTGTCCGGTACACAGGCCGGAAGGTACATACATACTAGACAAGCTGGGCCTGAATCCCACAATCGCCTCTGTGGGACGAACCCCCTTGCCACAAATAACAAGGCGGGAGCTCATCATTAAACCTATTCCTAAAAACATGCTCACAGGAAGGCACGACAACCGCCGTACGGCCAGGGCAAATAAGTTGTGGGATAAGTATAAGGACGACCACTCTGTTGCCTATGTGGATGCGGCGGCGCATGGTAACTGAAAATACGTTGTGAGCGTATAGTCACCGGGAGCGGCCGCATTTTAAACGCGGCCACGGTGGAGGCCTTCTCCGCCCTTGAGGCGGAGGAGACAGCTATCGCTCTAGCCATCACGAACGACCTCGTTCATACAATCGTTAGCGATTCCAAAAGCGCGATCTTAAATTACAGTAAAGGCACTGTTAATAAAACTACGCAACAAATCTTAAACAATTATTACCACACTTTTTATCAAGCGGACAGACTTATTAATCTAATATGGGTCCCCGCCCACTCCGGAAATCCTGGGAACGAGAAGGCGCACCGCATCGCCCGAGGGTTAACAAGCCGGGAGGCTCGCCTCTCCGACTCGGATTCTGAGTGAGGTGGTGACCACATATAATGAAATAACAAACTTGTATAAAGAAAGGAGGCGCACTTACCCGGCGCCTCATCGGGACCTTACCAGAGCGCAGGCCACCGTCCTTCGCCAGCTTCAGACAGACTCTTTTCTCAGTCCACACAGATTGGCGATTATCACAAATGGGGAATTTAACCCCATCTGTCAAAATTGTGACATGAACGAATTGGCAACACAAGACCACATCCTTTGGGGATGTAGGGGTTTTCCTCCCCAAAATACGCTCTTGCCAGCCCCCTCCAAACTTACCTGGGAGACCTTACTTAGGACTGTCGCAGATCTCGGGGAACAACTGAAGATCGTCACTTGAGCCGAGTGAGTCGCCCCCAACAGGTGCCGCCCTGAGACCCCACCATGATTTTCAATAAAGATGTTGTAACCACCGCCTACGCTGGGATGATTAGCGCCAACGCAGCCAGCTATGAAAGCAAACGACGACGACGAACGCGGGAGCAGTGGCACGAGCGCGTGCCTAGCACGAGCCAGCTGCGGAAGAAGACGACGACGCTCCAGCCAATGCTGATGATGATAGTTTTCTGTGGACAGGCGATTTCGCCTAGCCATATAAAGCTTCGCTTTAAAAGTTGGCAGTCACTTTAGCATACGCTAAAGAGGATGAAGGCGAAAGCCTGCGCGCAAACGAGGCATTCATTAAATTACTTGATATTCTCATTCGCATGCGTTATTGCTTCCCGTTACCTGTTTTCTCCCACCAAAGGTGGGTTCGAGTGCCTTAATTAACTCTACATAAAATAGCAGTGCCTCAATTAACGTCGCCCTAATCAACTCCAAAGTCCGTGGGTTCGAGTGCATTCATTAACTCGACCTTAATCAATTGCGCCTTAATTAGCTTCACCCTAATTAAAACAAATGATCGTGGGTGCGACCATCAATGGTGGCACCATCAATTTTGGCGCCATTGAATTTTCCTGACGGTCACATTTTCGACCCATGAGCCATCTAAGGCTTTCGCCTTAATAATTTATTTGTATTCAGGAAGATTGTGGCCACCGGTCAGCCTTCCCATCCTGCAATGGAACCTGTCGGGGCGCTCGCCCCCGTTCGCCTCTGTCCCTTGCTGTCCATACGGCTCTTATGAATGCATTAGAAGGCAAATTAGAATGACACATTATTCGTGACAATACGCGAGCACAAAGCTCCAACGAATAATGCAAGAAAATAAAAATAAAGAGGGTCGGATAGCTACGACCCTGCGTTGCCGTAAGTGAACTTGGCCAGTTCATTCAACGCAGTACCGCAGCACGGAGGCTGCAGTGACCCGGGATATATGCGCACCCTCTCCATCGCAGCCAAAGCGAACTTTAAAAAAATAAAAAAAATATACATATATAGGTGCAGGTCCAACGCACTTGTTGGACTTTCTGGGAATTAAGCGATGCTTTCGTGAAGCTGTTACATAAATTCTATGAAACTAAGAGTAGGCTTCTGGACAGGACTGCCCTTTTCAAGTTCCGCCAGGTTCTTGAACATAGTGGGTATGCGCCACATTTGGAGGGAAACCAAACCACACTGCGCCTCCGTCAGCGAGTAGGCTCGGTGACCAACGGTGCCGACCGAGTTCGTCCTGCATCTGGTCGCGCCAGGGAGATGGACTGGGGCCTGCTGCTGCGAAGACTGACCGCGGGCGCGGCCGAGGGCCAGGGCCAGTGCCTGTACGCGGCGGTGCACAACATCCAGACGGGAGCCTGCATCGCCTACGAGCCTCCGGAAATATGCCCGGTGAGCAAAAACGAGGGGTGACAACGGCACAATCCTGGCTGAAAGCACACGCGTACGTGTAGACATACGTGAAGACACGTTCTTGCATCGTTGAGCCAGCACATCGATACATATATGACTCAATAATCAATAAAGAAAAACATAGACATCGCTGTTCTAGAGAAGCAGGCTAGGGGACTATTACGTCAGGCCGTCCTCGGTGTGTTTCCGCAATAAATTCTCCCCTCTCTATCTAGCTGTTCTAAAGTAAAAAGTTCACGTCTCATTCGAAATACACTGCAAAAATGGCTGACATACATACCGTTGATGAGAAGAGATTAAATTGTCTTCGTGGACAACTTTTTGCGGCGAGTAAACATAAAAACGCTGGCAAACATTCTTGTCAGATATTTCGTTGCACTTCTCTCACCGAAGATTTACACTCGCTGTCATTTTCAGCGGCGCCGCCAGGGGGCGGCACACCGGCAACGCCCCCCCCCCCCTCTCTCAATATATATTTAAAAAATAAAATAAAAAAATTCTGTAATAATACGAGGCCTGTCCAGGTTCCCTCCTATGACCCCGACCTTCCCGTCCCCGAACTACGGGACCTCCTTCTGTATATACTTACCATGTAATTAACCCCGTTTTTTGTATTGAATAAACTGATTCTGATTCTGATTCTGAAGTGGATGCACCCCCCCCCCCCCCTTTCCCCCAGAAGTACATTTCTGGCTACGCTGTCATGCGCAATTAAACTTTCTTGCAGCCTTAACGACAAGGGTGTTAAGTAAGCGCCTCCTAGAATCGTTCCAGGTGGCTTCGGTTAAGTCATGCATGGGACAAACTAGTGGGGCAAACTAGTAGGAAAAACCAGCATCAGAGATTTTTACTGTGCACGTAATACTTGGGGAGAAATAAATAAAAAGACTGTCTACAGAAAGCGAGAAAAACAAGTCATTCCGAACCACAGAGTTTACGACTTCTTTCTTTTATTTCGTTTTTTAAGCATTTTTTAGGTAGCTGTGGATTTCGTAATTACGATACGAAGCCTCGAGATCATCACAACTAATCAATACATTTTGTACGACCCGTCCAAAGCGCGTGTGACGCACAGCGCGGCTTCGAACGCGGAAAAAGAGACTCAGCTGACTACTCCATGCTTTTCCATCATCTATTTTGCGCTTGGCTTCAATTATCTCAATTGCTAACTTGCACAACAACGTATACGTGAGAGGGAGTGCGTGATGCAACTGCAGTGCAACGCCTTTAAAGAAACCTATCACGCTGACATTAATCGAGGAAGTCCAAGAGTGGGGTTGAAGATTAATATGCAGAAGACAAAAGTAATGTTCAATAGCCTGGCAAGGAAACAAGAATTTATGATCACAGTCAGTCTCTAGAGTCTGTTAGTACAATAAAGAAAAACATAGACATCGCTGTTCTAGAGAAGCAGGCTAGGGGACTATTACGTCAGGCCGTCCTCGGTGTGTTTCCGCAATAAATTCTCCCCTCTCTATCTAGCTGTTCTAAAGTAAAAAGTTCACGTCTCATTCGAAATACACTGCAAAAATGGCTGACATACATACCGTTGATGAGAAGAGATTAAATTGTCTTCGTGGACAACTTTTTGCGGCGAGTAAACATAAAAACGCTGGCAAACATTCTTGTCAGATATTTCGTTGCACTTCTCTCACCGAAGATTTACACTCGCTGTCATTTTCAGCGGCGCCGCCAGGGGGCGGCACACCGGCAACGCCCCCCCCCCCCCCTCTCTCAATATATATTTAAAAAATAAAATAAAAAATTCTGTAATAATACGAGGCCTGTCCAGGTTCCCTCCTATGACCCCGACCTTCCCGTCCCCGAACTACGGGACCTCCTTCTGTATATACTTACCATGTAATTAACCCCGTTTTTTGTATTGAATAAACTGATTCTGATTCTGATTCTGAAGTGGATGCACCCCCCCCCCCCTTTCCCCCAGAAGTACATTTCTGGCTACGCTGTCATGCGCAATTAAACTTTCTTGCAGCCTTAACGACAAGGGTGTTAAGTAAGCGCCTCCTAGAATCGTTCCAGGTGGCTTCGGTTAAGTCATGCATGGGACAAACTAGTGGGGCAAACTAGTAGGAAAAACCAGCATCAGAGATTTTTACTGTGCACGTAATACTTGGGGAGAAATAAATAAAAAGACTGTCTACAGAAAGCGAGAAAAACAAGTCATTCCGAACCACAGAGTTTACGACTTCTTTCTTTTATTTCGTTTTTTAAGCATTTTTTAGGTAGCTGTGGATTTCGTAATTACGATACGAAGCCTCGAGATCATCACAACTAATCAATACATTTTGTACGACCCGTCCAAAGCGCGTGTGACGCACAGCGCGGCTTCGAACGCGGAAAAAGAGACTCAGCTGACCACTCCATGCTTTTCCATCATCTATTTTGCGCTTGGCTTCAATTATCTCAATTGCTAACTTGCACAACAACGTATACGTGAGAGGGAGTGCGTGATGCAACTGCAGTGCAACGCCTTTAAAGAAACCTATCACGCTGACATTAATCGAGGAAGTCCAAGAGTGGGGTTGAAGATTAATATGCAGAAGACAAAAGTAATGTTCAATAGCCTGGCAAGGAAACAAGAATTTATGATCACAGTCAGTCTCTAGAGTCTGTTAGTACGTTAGCTATAGGTTAATTACTCACAGGTGAACCATGATAAGGAAATTTAAAGAACAATAAAATTGGGTTGGAGTGCATGCGGCAGGTATTAGCAAATCCTGACTGGGAGATTACCAGTGTCGTTGAAAAGAAATAAAGTGTACAATCATTGAATTCTACCTGTGCTGACATATGGGGCAAACACTTGGAGGACAAAAAAGAAGCTCGAGAACAAGATAAGGACCACGCGAAGAGTGATGGAAGGAAAAATGTTAGGCGTGACTTTAGGAGACAAAGAGAGCTGTGTGGATCAGAAAGCAAGCGGGGATATAGCCGATATTCTAGGTGACATTAAAAGAAAAAAAATGGAGCTGGGCAGGTCATGTAATTGGTATAGGGTAGATAACCAGTGGTTTATTAGAGTTACAGAATGGGGGCCAAGGGAAGGGGAAGCGCAGAAAATTGGGTGGGGTGATTTGGATAATAAATGAGGAGAGGCATTGGGAGAGGGTATTTGCAGGGTGCAAGTTGGAATCGGGTAGCTCAAGACAAATGTAACTGGAGATCGAATGGAGAGGCCTTTGTCCTGCAGTGGACATACAAAATGGCTGGTGATGATGATGCCGGTGATCACACTGAGCGGACGAGCATGGGCTCCATGTTTCAAATGTCACAAGGCCTGACCACACATGCACTGCACCATCATCAGCTAATCGTGATGTGCCGCCTTACAGCCTGGTTCGATTACATTTACTGGGCGGAACAAAACGCCTTAGTGTTGAGCTGGCACGCTCTTGTCAGACATCTCTCTGCAGGCTGGGTGATTTGAGCTGTGAACCTTGGCCGCAGTCCCAATGACCCCCACTGGCGTGATGCGGCTGTTCTAAAACGAGCGCCGCGCTATCTTGTCGAGGCGTGCAGTGGATAAATCTTATCGAATTCAAAACGGATAACTGCCTGTGGTGGGAATTATCTTTCTTTTGGTTCTTCGTTTTACTCGCCATGGTAGCTTAGTGGATATGGCGTTGCGCTGCAGCTAACTACGAGGTCGCTGATGCGATCCCGTTTCAATGGGAGCGAAATTACGCTCGTGTACTTAGCGTAATTTCGCTCCCATTTCGCTCCCATATATATATATATATATATATATATATATATATATATATATATATATATATATATATATATATTGACGCGAAGTAAGCTGCCCACTACAGGCACAAGATCGCCAGAGAGAAGACGAAGGGCGCAGGTGTGCGCGCGTTCTCTTGAGTGTCGGCCATCATTAAAGAAGGCTGTTCTCTTTCGGCGAGTTCGTATTAATTATCTTCGTGACAATATATATATATATATATATATATATATATATACCACATAGCACTTTACCATTTTTATATATATACCAAATATACATTTACCATTTTATATATATATATATATATATATATATATATATATATATATATATATATATACCACATAGCACTTTTCCATTTTTCTGACGGATTTCACTGTGAGAAATTCAATTTTTGTTCACTAACACCTTGCACCACGACGAAGGGCCTGCGTGGTCGGGGTGGTTGCGGACGATTTTCTCCGCCATGGACGCCGACACCGACGCCGTTAAAATGCGGGAGGCTGTACAGTGTTCAGTGATTGAAACGCGATACTCAGACAGCATGGCGGCCGGCGCTTTTTGCGCCACCGGTGATCGCTACATGGGTGATCGCCGGCTACATGGGTGATCGTGACACAAAAACGCGTCATCTCAGTGTCATAAGCGCCCATCGGTGGGGCAAGAAAGTGTCTGCCGCTATGTTGTCTGAGTATCGCGTTCCAGTCGCTGAGAGCTGTACATGCATGCTCACCCCCTTCTACACGTACGTATACATCAAGGATTCGAGTCAGATATGCTACCGTTGCGCCACCGAGTCATGACAACATCAAGGATTGCGAGGAAATTTAAGAGCACACCAGCTCTCCCACGTTAGAGATTCCGGGACCTCCTATCCTTTGGCCTGTCGAAGACACAACCCCAGAAAAGAGCGGAGGACGCAGCGGAACGAAATGCTACATATTTTGAAGTCTCGCAGGGAAGCATCAACACTTCACAACACACCATCCTGCACCCATCCGAGAGCGGACGCCTCAATCATACAGATAGCAGAATCGCACACATTACTCATACCAGACTACACACATACGTATATTAACATGACCCAGGCTCTCCCGCTTTTAAACAATACTGGGCCTATCCATCAAATAAACACACCCTGTGCATGGGAGTGCCCCGCCAATTCCATTTTCAGAAAGACAATACTTTCGAAACTCTATACCACCCAACCAGCGTCCCGACAGCTGGGAGGAGTGGACCTCTCCACCACGAAAGTTTAAAAAAACTATGGTGGCCGCTATATAATAGATTTAGCTAGCTGCGTGCAGAGGCGGCGCTTTGTATAACCTTTTTCCAAGAAAAAAGAAAGAAAGAAAGAAAGAAAACTTACAAATGCAGCTTTCGGGCCCTCCTGGGCATTCAGCCACGTCGCACTCCTTACACGTTGCTCCAAAACGACGAATACACCAGTGTGTGACTGTGACCCACATGGCCCAAGAGAAAATTTTAAACTAGTTTTGGTCCCGATCGGGGCTTGATCGATTGACTGGTTCCATTTGGGGACTACCCTACATAGCAGCTTTTATTGGTGAACAGGTTTCGGTTGCAATGTCGACACAGCCGCAAATGGTGCAGTATCCTGATTTTCTTTTCCTGGAGGCTTTCAATACCATGCACCGCGGCAAGACGCTAGACGTACTAGTACGTATAGCCTGGGGACCTATAGCGTATCCACCGCAGGGAGTGTCCGAGTCCGAGGTTTGCGAGCTCGCGTCGTCGCACCGGGATCCTCTGCGCATGTACAGCGGTGGGGTGAGCATCTGCAGACTGCGGTTCACCTTCCTCAAGATGGAAGGCAAGAACGTCGTCCTGCTGCGCAGGCCGGACGCGAAGTGCGCCGTCGGATTCGCCAACACCGGTACGTGCCCGTTGAGCTTGGCGTTGAGACTGGACAGAGACAGGACGTATACCCGGCGCTGACATTCAGTATTAGTTATTTTGAAAGAGAACACACTTACATTTATGCACAGTAACGAAATGACAACGACGAACAAAGAGCGAGAGAGACACCCATCGATGTGCAAATGCGCGGAACTGCCTTGTATGCCAAGAAAACGCAGGTTATTGAGAGCGCCGGTGATGACGTACTGCTGTAGTGCGAGTTAAGGTCCTACTTGTTTCATCTACGGACCTTATCGCCAGCTAAAGCGCGAGTCCATAGCCGGGCTGTTAGGTATTGACGCTTGCATAGTTTGCCGTCACTTGATAGCGATGCCTGTGATGTTTATAGTCGCAGCGTTGTATACAGATTGCTTCTCGCTCTTTTGTCAGGCTATTTCAATATACCAGTGTTGCTAAATTTTAGGAAATTTTCCATACTAGGGAAATCATCGGGTTCCAGGGAAACTTATTTTTTGGCAATGTAAAACGTGGGATTTTTTTTTTTTTTTTGTGATGTCGAAAATGTTGTTTTGTTCTGTGGTACCGAGTACCAATAATAATTACTGTTGTGAGTAGCCAATAGAATTCAAATAACCGACTTGCCTCCATGGGAGGAAAGGTGCATGCTATCACGCAGACGTTGTTTTGCATAGTTTCGAAATTTGCGCGTTTGCGTACTGCCAGCTTTGGTCCTGCTGGCGGAACTTGCAGTGGCGTATCAACTATTTCTCGGGTGGGCGGGCAAACTGCAAACGATCTAACCCGGCCCTCTCTCTCTCCCTATCTCTATTTGACGTACCAGCCAGAAACCGGACTATGTACAGGGTGTCCGAGCTAGCTATCACGCAGCACGATAAAAAAAAAAAAAAAAAAAAGAGGAACGGCGTTACGCGAAGCAAACCTAGTGTGTATTGTTTCCAGTACAGTGGAGTTGCCGCCAGTAATCTTTTCGTTACTGAGATTTAATTAGGTAATTGTAATAATTATCTAACTCGAGAAGTACTGTCTTAATTATCAAAGTGTCAAAGAGAGAAAGTTGTAGAGCAACATGAAAAACTACCGATACAGCTAGCTTTATGTTGCTCAACACGTTCTACATAAATGTGTTTTTCCGAGCGTGAAAGAAGCCCGCAAATGCACGCAAAGTGCCTCGAGCGGCCAGTCGCGCGGCAATTCTGCATGCGTGTATTCGCGGGCTTAAACAGACATAGGCCTATTTATGAATCACATGGTGAACCATGGGGGTCCGAAAAATTATTTAGATTTGCATTTATTGCTTGCAACTATATAAAACCTCAAGACGATGCAGGGACAAAAGGCAGTGAGTGCCTGACAGTGGTCCCTGATGCCGCCCAGTTGTAGCAGTACAGCGCACGTAAGAAATGCTCACTTGCTACAAACAACTTTAATAATTAAACAAAGAATTGTACTTTCTTTTTACGTCCACAACATAAATATATCGCCAGTTTAGGTAATTGTATTGTCGAGGTTATACACAACGAAGTACAATCAACATAAATCACTTGCAATATTCACATGAAGAGAGCAAATGTCTGCGACCTTGGAGAATTACAACCCAATTTCCGGCAACGCTGTTTCTTTCGAACTGTTGCAATAAGAGTCTCAGTTTTGTGCAATTATATCGCATACTTTAAAATATCCCAGGACACCCAAGCACTTCTTAGGAGTTGTGAATGCGAATGCATTAAAATCCAATTGAACGCCGCTGAACTGTCCTTCGATTTTTGTGCTGTGAGTAATGTTTTCGAGTTTTGCTGCGGGGTATGTTGAGTTTTGCAGATCCGCTGCTGTCTCAACGCATCAGATCGACGCATCTGCACTTCGCGTTTCTGTGCGAAATGTTCACTACGTTCCATCGACGCCGCTACGCTTCGCGTTTTGGAGCCAATCGACACTCGCGTTCTGAGCCACGTATAACACTTCGCTGCATATCGAAGACGTTCTGCGTCGCGTCACCGTATCCGTAGTCCATCGAGGCGCGCTGGTCACGTGGCGTCTGGTTTCAGCGTTTGACAACGCTGAAACCGAGTAGGAATCTCTTATGACGCACGAAAATAGGGGGGTCGGGGGGGAGGGGTACGACGGCCCCTGCTGCAGTCGTTATTTGCAACACTTCTAACTGGACAAGGAACGTAAAAAAAATTGCGTCACACATTGCACTTACCGTGACCCCCCCTTCCACATAATATAAGCATGATGAGCTGGACGTGATGCAAGTAGCGCAAGCTGACATTTGCTAGTGCGCGAACTGTCACACCTTTTTCCGCAATGCGAGCGTGTATAGCGAATCCCGCGCGTCTTCCGCTGCAGCGCGTCCCGTGGAGGCACAAAAGACAATCCCCGCTGCCCAAGCAGGGTATGCGTAGTGAAGGAAAACATTACTTACGTGGCTCTATTAAGAAAGAAAATCGAGCGTCAGCTGTTTTACTTTCCAGCGTGCAGCCGAAAGTGCCCGCTCTCACAAGTGGGGTGGGGGCAAATGGCATACTTTGCCCCCCCCCCCCCCCCCTTCCAGGGCCCCCCCTGCCCCTACGGTAAATACGCCTTTGGGCACTTGGCTAAAATTAGGGTATGATACAAAGACACCATTCCTGCGTGCTCCCGTGTTAAAAAAAAAAAAAAATTATTCAGACTGCCGTCCGCACGGGAGCGTATACGTGGGACTCAATCATCTTTGTTTGGTATGTGCTAGTTGAGTGCGCCTTACAATTCTCTTTTAGAAGGAATTTATTATTTATATGGGCTTTGAAACTGTCTTTTCTTGAGGAAGAAGTATAAGATCGAGAAAATCGATTCTTTAGAAACATTTTTGCGAGCAAATTTATTCACGTGGGAAAGAACCTTGGACGGTATACTGCTTAACAAGGAAAATAAAGGGAAATTTTACCTCTAGACGTGCGGAAACTGCACGTTGACCTGGCAACACTGCAGTATAGTTGGTCATGCTCCGCTCATGGAGTGACAAGCGTTCCCTATAGAAAAATAAATAAATAATTAAAAAGAATATGCCCACAACCTCCATGTCCATTATGAGCATATACGGGGCTATGTATGGGAAATTGTCGGACATGTGCATGTTTGTTTCGCTGCTTTTGGCTGCGCCTTTGAATGCGCTTCCGACGCAGTCGTTTATTATTTCTTAAGCTTTTAACTTTCCTTCCAACTGCACACATATATTTCCGCTTCTTACATCTCCTCAATGTCTAATTTCTCGCAGCGATCATTTCGATCTCAAACAACGCTGACGGTTGTCTTATATTCTCTTATTCCCGTAAGCATGCTCTTTCAACTTGGTTGAAATTTAAGTTTCTTGTCGCGCTGACTGTCCAAAATCTGCTAAATATGCAACCGTTTATCGCAGCGCTCGGAGTGATGCATCTAATATATATATATATATATATATATATATATATATATATATATATATATATATATGCAGTTGTGTATAAGCCGCAAGGTATTTTTCGCCATTTAAAGAAAAAGAAAAAAAAACTTTCAATGCAGTTTATTCAGGGAAATGTACTCGAATCTGCGGCTAGAATGGAAGGACAGTTCTTCAGTGACTGTGAAAGCAAAGAAATTCAGCGTTTGTTTTAATGTAGGAATTGTATTGTAATTGGGAAACGGTGACCACACCAGTCGATCTGGGATCATGGTGCAGTTTAAGTTTTTTTTTTTTTTTTTTTTCAGGACTTCGATGCACGGATAAAAAGCGTCTTTCAGAAAAACTGTGCCAAGCAGGGGTTTATCCAGAATTTTGATATTGGGGGGTGTTACCAGAACGCCGGGAGGGGGGGGGGGGGGGGGGGGTGGATACGAAGTTATTGGTTATATCTTTTTTGGGCGAATGGAAGGGCGGGAGGGTTCAAGGGGCTAGCGCTCTTTTTACCACGTTGCTTTATTTAATTAAGGCTGACCGCATTTTTTCAACAAATAGTGACGGAAAAGCTGATAATTAGCAGGCGTATACTAATTAGGCTTTTAAGCAAGCATATTAAACCACATGTTATAAAGGAGTTCGTCCTTGTCTGTGCATTTCGAGCTGATGTGACGCAAAAAATACTATACACCGAAAGTGGAGACAAGAGGCAGACAGGCGGGAACGAACGAACACTGTATAGAAGGCCAAAATGTGTGCCTCGTTTTGAGTGATTATAAATTCAATACTATATTTAAACACCCATGGCATTCTGTCACCACGTTTGAAAATTGCAAGAACATAAGGGACAGCGTTTATAGTTTTCATTTGATTGCACAAAGTTTATTCTTTCTTTATATGCAGAACAAAGTGTAGCAAGTTCTTAATCTACATGTCTTGATATTGTTCAAGTCTTCAACAAAGTGCAGATCTTTTCAAAAATTAATTACAAGATAATTTTGCGCGTGAAAAAAAAAAAAAACCTACGCACGAAAGACACGGTAAACAACACATTTAAAATATATCCTATATATAGAGGGTGTTTCAGCGAACACTTTCAAAAATTTTTAAAGGTTGCCTGTGGCAGATAGCACAAATCTAGTTTATGAGCTGGTCTACTCGGAACGGCGGACATTACATTCACAAAAAATTGAAATGCATAATCGACTAATTAACTAAATAATTCTTGGGGGGGGGGGGGATCCTCCTGGGGGGGGGGGGGTGTACAATTCCCTAGTGGCAAGTGTTACAGTGAACGACGTGGACTCCAACAGAAAGGTAAGCCTTAAAGAACGGCGACGGCCGGGTTGCTAATGGGTCCCAAGATAAACATTTCGTGAGCGTGGTAACACTAACGTTACGACGTAATGAATTAGTTGCAAAACATGCAGCACGGCTTTGAACCACTTCTAACTTGTTAATTAATACGTTAGTGTAGGGATCCCATATGATGGCAGCGTATTCTAGAATTTGACGAGGAGGCTACGCCTAAATATTTAACATTTTCAACTATGGCAATGTTTACATTACTGAAGTAATAATTAAAATTGATGATGTTGCGTTTGCGGCTGCAGCGGGTGTAATTTGAAGGGATTTAATTTCATGTTGTCTTTATTACAACATGATAGAGTGTGGTTGAGGTCATTTGGTAAGGTGGTGGCATCATCTAAACAAAGAATTAAGTATCGTATCACCGTGTACGGGTTGTCATAACATAGAAGACAAAAAGAAATAATAGGAATATTTATGACTACATTCCCTCGTACTTAGCTAAGCGTACTTAGAGCATAGTACACATTTCTCTCACATTTCTAAACCACGCGGGTGGCTAAAAAAAAATTCGGGAGAGAGAGAAAAGAAACGCGATGTGCCGGCTGCGGCATGGATCAAGGAAAAGGGCTGCGCGCTGCCCATCGAAACCGAAACTGAGGAGTTCTCCTGCCCTCTGGTGACAAAAATGCCATGCTCGCGGGACGGAAGTGGAGGAGGCAGCGAAAAAAAAAAAAAAAAAAAAAAAAAAAAAAGATAGGAAGACCGTGACGCACGCTGTCCACGTCCTGATCGTGCAGCTTACGTATGCTAACGTCATGGGCAATGAATCACGAGGAAGACGTTACTCGAGTTCGGATGACGTAAGTTGTTGGCACGGGCCAAACAAACAAAACGGCTGCTCTCCAAGGCGCAAACTGCACCAAAAAGAAAGGGGAATGAAGGTAGCAGCCGATTCGCGGGTCAAGTGTGTCTAAAAGTAGGAGGTTATTGGTTCTGTTCGTGGTCGTCACTGGATCCCGATTTGACAGCTCCTAATGGGCAATATTTCTTTTCCAGTTCTCGTTGTCGCTGTATACTCGGTCCACGAGCCGTCCAAGTTGGTCGTTCCCAAGCTTCAAGAGATGTGCACCATGCTAGTTCAACAGTGTTATTGAAATATATTCACGCTCACACCGAAGAAAAAATAAATGTAAGAAGATACTGCCTTCTTGTTGTTCAGTGATCACAACCTCGACAACGTGGACAAGACTGAAAGGGACGGAACATCAGGTCTCCAAGCATTGGAAACAGGCATCCACTGGGAGATGTAGAGTGCCGTCCCTAAATAACCTACCCAAATCAGGCCAAAACGGCAGCCCTTCCAATAAATATGTTTATTCATTCATTTGCACTGTCGCATTGAGTTGGGAAACTGCATGCACTGTCTTACTACGGCACAGAACTCAATTCGCATATTTTACTCGGCATACGCCGCCGTTACACTCTGTAATATAATGAATGCATCCTGACGTTGAATGGTACTACGCCGCTTTTCTTTTATTTGCGTGTTTTACAGAGCGATACGAAATAAATAAATTACATCCGAGCGGCCGGTGCCCTAAGCTCTCGCCATTGTAGCTATGATTGGAGTCCGACACTTGAATGACGTCACAGCTATATCACATTCGCGAACCCCGCCCTCTCGCATCGCCCGGACCCGTAGTTTTCCAACGCTTTCGAGTTTTCGACAAGCGATGTTGTATTGAAATAAGAAAAAGAAAAACAAAACAAAACATTGCTACAACATAACACTACCGGTTTAGAATACAATCCTGCACGGTGTGCATCATGGCAAGGCACAATCCGGTTGATGAACTTGGCACGGCAAACCAATGAACCATTGCAACGGCAGCGGTAACCAAAAACGTCACAAACGAAAAAAAAAAAAATCGCCATATTACAGCGTCGCCTATTCACCGGTTACCATACCGAAGCAATGTAATACGCGGAAATATTAAACACTGTGTACTATGTCATGGAAGCAATAGCTGCAAAGCGCTAAAGTTCCTGAAATCCAGGCAAGAACGCCGTTCGCCAGTATCGCAAGACGCGAGAGAAAGGCCAGAAAGGCGGCTGCAACGCCGGTTCACACGAGCGGAAGCACCTCCGACTCTGTAATATAGTTCTTGCGACAATGAGCAAGTACTCAATAATGTAATAATTTCCTGAGGGTTTCACATACTCTAAATGTCAAATTTAATATTTTGAGTGTTTTATAGTGCATTTATATTTTTACAAGCAATACTGTGATAAACCGCCGCCGGCACGATAAAGCGGAAGGATATTAGGTCTGAAACTGCGGCCGGTTTTTCCTTTCGTGTCGCACTAATTGCATGCGAACATGTCCTATACCCACGATGAAAGGTGAGCTCCGTCTTCAAGTATATTTTGTCGCCTAAAGTTTATTAAAGTTAGCTGAAATTGGCTTCTAAGTAGTTCATTATTACTAACAAATTGTTCTTGACATGATTAATGCGTGATTGTTTGAGAAATACCGAAAATTTCAGGGTCCGTCTTGTGACACGGCCATCATGGCGTATCGCTTTTGCACTGTGGATAACACGTGCCCGGCTAAATTTTGCGGTTGGACAAGTTTTATGCGCTGTGGACAAATTGCTTTCGTTGAGCCAGCGACAACTAGTCGTTCGGTATTGTTCTTTTTTGCGGTCGAGTAAGGCAAGTGTATCGAACACTGGCAATTTTACCCGCCTACGACGGGCCGGAGGTTTGAATGGGCGCGTTAGAAACAGCTTGTAGGGACACAGGGGCGGTGATTTAGCGACATTGTCAAAGTTATAACACATACGTAGCATGAAGTATGGTTGGGAACGTGTCTCGACAAATATTTTGTCGTGTACTAACAACTACGCCGCGTCGCCGGTTCAACTGCGCCGGATTCGGCCGTTAGGCCTACTTTAGGCCTTGCGGCGTGTCATCTCTTTTCTCGAGCGAATACCACGACAGACCTTGCCCTCCTATTAGTCGCTTTTCGCATCGAGCAATCATTTCGGTTTTACCGTTTACATACTAACAAATCTTGGTTATTGATAAGTTTTTGTTTGTTGTTCCCAGGTTGGTAAAATGACAAAAGCTAGCTCTAACGCATTGCTTGTTATAAAATTATCCTGGTACGTCCACTCAAAAATTTGTGGCAGCTTATGACATCGTCCGTGGTGAAAAAATATGTATTTTTCGACGTTATCATCGCTAAGTCTCCTTACATTTCCGACTTGAACAATTGCCGAAATAGTTCCGAGCTTCGAACGCACCAGTGACAAGACGCCCTCGTAATTTTGCGTGTACTTTGCGACAGCGGTTCGCGTTCATTGAACGACAGCTGTAGCATATTGAATTGGCTGCGGCTTTTGAGTTTGTGTATCTGTGGCTTGTCCACTTTGTGTTCTGCATTGTGCTGGAACATCACGTTTATTCCTTGAAGGTATTCCTTGTAATCATGCGCGTGGTATGGGACATTGCCTACGTGCAGATGTCACTGATTTACTGTCATACCAACAGGAGATTAGCGCAGAATTGTGGGTGCGATGCTGGAGCTGTGTTGCTTCAGGATATTTAGATTTGTACCTGTGTTGGTACGACGTGTTAAGATGCCTGACCTTTAAAAGCACCAATACCGTTCCATGAAATGACGGTTTTGGATCGTCCAGAGGTCAAACAGCATTGCTCACCAGATTTGGGTGAGGTCTTAGGGCGAACACATAAGTGGTCTCTGAGGTCTCAATGACTGGTGCTACAATCTTTTCAAAATTTTAGAGCAACTATATCATCTCGCATTATGTAATTGATCTGGGTTTTCTGACAAATAAGTTTCAAGTTTTGCCCATAAGAGGACTTGGCCTGGTAGTACCAGGGTTTTATTGCACATGTTGACGTGTGGCAGGCAAAACTTCCATATTCCAAAACATTCCATATTTACATATTGAAGTTGACATCTTGCTCTTTTGGGCTGTGATAAGGTTAAGCACACGGTGCAAGTGGACTGCAGTGTCATAGTGATATACCTTGGTATATTGTTGAAAAGTAGCCACATTATCAATTTGCCTTTTTGAACAGAAATGGGCCGAGCGACTGGGATCCTGAGAAACGACAGGACCAGGAGTACGATGGGCCCCCAGGCATGGAACCGGACGGCATCATCGAGGTGAGATTTCCTGCAACTTACACTGCAAGTTAAAGTTGCGTAGAATATTTTATTTAGCAGTAATCGTGCATTGTATTAGGCATTGGTTGAGTGCAGATCTTCAGACCAGCTCAAGATACGAGTAGTGTTCAGGTCCATTCCTCGGGTCGTTTCAGAACATTGTTTACATTTGCACCTGTGTCGTCGTGTTAAGATGCCTGACCTTTAAAAGCACCAATACCGTTCCATGAAATGACGGTTTTGGATCGTCCAGAGGTCAAACAGCATGCCCCACCAGATTTGGGTGAGGTCTTAGGGGAAACACATAAGTGGTCTCTGAGGTCTCAATGACTGGTGCTACAATCGTTTCTCATTTTTACTGCAGCTCTATCATCTCCATTTTGTGTAACTGGTATGAGTTTTCTGCCATAAATAAGTTTTAAATGCTTGCCTACAAAAGGACTTCTCCTGGCGGTACCAGGGTTTGTTATTGCACCTGTTGGCGTCTGTGGTAGGCAAAGCTTAAACATTCCACTTGTGTATTGAAGTTGGCATCTTCCTTGTTTGTGCTGAGAGGGGGGGGGGGGTTCTTTGTTGAATGGGCATTGTCGCTGGGCTGTACAAGGCACAACTTATATTGATATCGTTTGATTTAATTGCATTTGAAGTATTGAAAGCTTGGCTGCTTTTAATATGGTGCTTATTTCTTCTTTTTCCGGCAGAGCAACTGGGAGGAGATCATCGACAATTTCGATGATATGAACCTCCGTGAAGAGCTCTTGCGTGGAATCTATGCCTATGGTTTTGAGAAGCCATCTGCTATTCAGCAGAGAGCCATTATCCCATGCATCAAAGGTAGGTTAACAGATTAGTTAGATTCCCGAGAAACTGCCCCCCCCCCCCCCTCTTGGGAAACAGAGGTACATAATAGTTCTGTTCGATTCACCTGAACCAGCCCACTAGGTGCTGCACACTGCCATTCATTTAAGGGGTGCAGCAATGGTGTCGTCTGAACTATAGTGTTTGTTTCAAAAGGTGCAGGGCTGGTTCACGACCTTGCTGGACCCTCTCTACTGTTGGTGGTGCAAACTTGATGCAGACGTACAGGTGCAAACAGCAGTGCAGCAGACGACACAGCACATGTGCGCAAGCGCCGTTAAAACACCTACGTGTTTGCTGTATCTGGGCAAGCGTGGGTGCATTTACGCCTCGGAAGCCGTTCATATCTGCAGTTCAGGACTTCTCAAACTTATGCACTCTTTGCACATTAGTAGAAGAAAAAAAAAAAAAAAGCCTGCACCGCATCTGCATCTTGGCATTCGTTTGAAGTGTAGCGCTGTATGTGCACCGAAGAAATCTAGCTGTACAATTTCTGAACATCTCGTGAACAGCTGTGAACTGGTTCACAGTGGTGCAGGCAAATCATGCAGCACAGTCGCATTGTAATTGCCATTATGCGCTAGGTAGCGAGCCAAAGTCAGATATAAACGAAGACATCTGTGTGTAAGCTTACCTCGGTTCACTTTAGATTTGGGACGTGTTAAAGAGTGTGCATGAGGCAAATGTTTTATATGTGTTGCGTAATGTCTGGTCTCCTTATGTCAGCTTTGATGCAGTACGGCACTGTTAAGGTGCACACACACTTGCGGAAAAACGCGCGCGGTGCGCCAGTGGCGGCAAAACGTGCGCCATGCAAGCAGCCGCTCAGAAGCTTTTTCTTGCCACGGGAGGGATCGGTCCTAGACTGATCTTTTGCGGCTTTCCACTGCGGCAAGCGAACGGCAGAGACTAATGAGAGTGGCCCCTTCAGTGACGTGCATGCTGGAAACTGGTGTTAAGTTGACCCACCTGACCTCTCGTTTCATACTCGTATATTGTCTCATTTGGGCCGCTCGTTTCGTACTATCGTATGCTCGCGTCAGCTCTCGCTCGTGCTTGGTTTGGTCACGTTCACGCTTATTTTGTCGTGGTTTGCAATTGTATTTTACAATGATGAGTCTAAACCGAGACATCTGGATTGAAAGACTGTTGGTGACAGTGTGCCATATCAGAATGAAATTATTTAATTATGCAAACATGCCGGCAAAAGTGTGAGCACTGAGACGTCGAATTATTGACAACCATTCAGAGGATGTTTCTGCTTGGAGAGAAAACAAAAATTGTCGTCTGGCCTCTCTTCCCCATACACCTGGCAACGCTTGCAAATTTTGATGTCCTGGGGTTGGCATGTATGTAATGAAACAAGTGGTTATGAGCCAGCTACATTTTCACCCTCAGGCACTCTTCAGTGAAGTAGTAACCTCATGTGTTCGGCTATAATTGAAAGTCTTAAAGGGAGTTCTTTCACATCCATGATTGAAGAGGTTTTACAGACCAAGCGTGTGGCAAGCGACAAATTCACATTTTGGCAATGCCATTTGATTTATTGTGGTTGTAGTAACTTGAGACATTGTTCCAGCATCAACTAATAGTCAGGCTGTGCTTGACACTTGCACGCCTGATAGCAAATGATGCGATATGAATCTTGTCTTGGCATCTTGCAGAGGGTTGTCACTTGTGGCCTCTGTCAATGCTGCGACACACAGTGTTGTGGACCACTACTTTTGGAACATGCTTGTATACCTCAGTGGTAATTTGCCATATGTGGTCAGTTAGTAACACTAAAGTGAATTTTTCACTTTAGTACCGATCGCATATGTGCAGGATTATGAGCACTCCAATTTCGTGCATCTATATAGCTTTCCATAATTATGGATTGTGTACACTTGAAACTTGACTCTTTCCCTATGGCTTGCGTTAGGCCTAGTTTGCTAACGATGGTTTCAACCACCATTTTCGAGACCTCCTGCATTGCTCACGGACACAGTGTGGCGTCTGTCGTACAGTAGCAGAAGTAAACTCTTTTCTTTATAATAGTTAATTTTTGCCCTGCTTGGCAGCAATATTTAACGGCCTCCAAAGACATGCGCGCTCGTAGGGGTTGTGACGTGTGCTCTGAAACATCTCGGCTCTCGCGATTCCACTGTGTCTGCGGCTGAGTTTATAGACGGCTCAAGCAACAGTAAGAGGATGCTATTTCGTCTTTGATTCTGAGAGAGACGGCGGTCATTAACTCGTGTAACTTGAGGATGGACTGCTACTTCATGCTTCACCAACTGAAGCCATTCAGCACTAACGAGCTAACATGGAACGTGCGTGCCGTAACTGCAAGAAATTTTGTGACTGCAAAATGCAGCAGAAAACAAGTTTATTGCAACACTTGCAACATTCTTCTGCTTCACACCCAGGAACTGTTTTTCTGCAAAGGCTTCCAGTTAAACTTTTGTAGCGCAAGTAGTGGCATTTTGCAGATAGTGGCTATTAGCAAAACATTTTCTGTAATTCAAACATTTTTAGCATTGTCTTGTTAGATAAAATGTATCTTTAGAAGTTATGTTCAATTTATATTTTTTTGTGACAAATCTCGTTAATAAAAGTTGTAGGCCTGAAAAGCAGCTTCATTCTGCTTTGCTTTCTTGTATTACATAAAATTTTGAGTGCAATAGTTCCTTCCACAAAAAAAATTAGTGTAACCTACAAAAAGCCACTTTCCTCGTGGTAGGGAAAGAGTTGATAAACATAGTGTATACGTTACCAGTGAATATACTGAACTCAATAGCCCTTGAAATCACCGCAGTGATCATGTATATAAAATTTAGTTTTAACACAGTAAAATTGGCTTGCCAATGGATATAACACGCTACATTACTAAATTATACCCAACCGATTCATGCTGTGAATATAACTTTTTGAAATTTGGTACAGCAGTTCAATATTCTTGTGTTGCATACACCATTAAGTAACGCTGACCTTTCTCACCGTCGTGCACAAAGAGCTGTTCACTATTCTTGTGTTGCATACACCATTAAGTAACGCTGACCTTTCTCACCGTCGTGCACAAAGAGCTGTTCACTATCGCCATTGTGCGCCTCACTGTGGCGTGCTGCGTAGGCTGGCAAAACCGAAGCAAGCAAATATGGTGGCGACAGGGTTCTCCCCAGAAAATTTTGAAAGGTGGACATTTGAGGACCAGAGGGGCCGCGTACTGTGGGACCACATACTACGCCGCGTGGTCCCGCCCGCGCGGCAGTCTCTGGAAAGGCATCTGCGGCGGGGGCAGAGTCCTTCCTCTCTGTGCTGTGTTTTCACGGATTAATTCGCGTTGATGTGAGCAGCGAGACGAAGGTCAATTCGCTCGTTGCTGCTGCCACGCTTACTCACTACAGCGTTCTGACAGCGACCTTCCGCAGTCATTGAATGAGACGCGTTCATGTTTGCTTGTGCATGCGTGACACCATGCTTGTTAATTTGTAGGAGGACGTGACGGCGGCCCTACGAGCCGTGCCGTCGTTCCTACTCGGAAGGCAAAGGCGGCGCGCCGAGCGGCGGCTGCGACGACCAGCGTGGCAAGCTTTCAGAACGACACTGCGTGTGCCGAGCTTACGCTTCTTTATTTTTCACTTCGACAGCCGAGAGGCGCCGACCAGAGCGCTCCGCATTGCGGCGTTGGTTGGCGCTACAGGACCCCCCGCCCAGACGGAACGTCATAATGGGGAACCAGTGAAACTGAGTTTCAAAAGTGTCCGTGGACAGTCCAAGTTATCAACGTGAAGGCATCGGGTCGTCACCACCACTCAGGCGGGCGACGCTGAGTGCTCCTCAACGGGCGAGGGACTCGTGGTACGGATGCTGTTGGGAGGAGCTCGTCCAGCCGCCGATATGACGGACGCCACCTGCCTCTTGAGGAAGGAGGTACAGGGAGGCCTGTAAGGCGAATGATGCGGCATCAGTGCCCACATGAGCGCCGTCGGCGACGCATTGCAGACCACGCCGTTGCACCGCGTGCATGGTGCACACTTGCGTCATTCGGTTGAAGCGTTGAACTGGCCACGACGCGTGCAGTGCAGGTGGATGCGGCGCAGCCTGTCGTGGTACATAGCGACGTATCCCGTGAGTGAGCCACGAGCTGGCTTAGCAAAGGGGGGTCAAGGCCCGCAGGAGCGTCCGGTCGTTCGTTGAGGACGCCTGACGTGGGATGCAGCGGGGGTCGCAGAAAGTCATGACCTGCATCCATGGTGGTGATAGCCGGCAGGGAGATCGGCACGGTGCCGAGCTCACGCACCGGCTCGGAGCCTGGCTCAGCGGACGGCGTGGACGGGTGGGGTGTTGTTGTCGGAGGAGCGATGCCGTTGGAGACAGAACCAATAGCGTGCGGCACGGTAGCCGGCATTGGGTCGGCGATGTCTTCACTGTCGCCTGCCATTGTTGGGAGCGAGAAATTCGATGACGTGGCCGGTGTCATGGTCGTGACGATACCCTCGGCGACAACATTGTGAGCGTACTCTCACGAAAGAGACCCCTGGAGAGAGGCCGGGGACTGTGCGGTAGCGCATCGGGTGGTTGCCGAGACGGTATCGGGGCAAGTCGAGGGAGGAAGGCTTGCCTGATGGTGGCTTACAGGCGTTAAAAGAGACGCGTCTGGTGCTGGTCGGGAGGGCGTTGGCGCAGAGTCGCGCACCGTGCGTTCAACCTCTGGAAGAGGACGGTAGGCAGCGCCGAAGAAGTTGAAGACGGACTGCCGCAGTTCGTCGTACGGGCGCGGGCCAGGCGATAAAACGCCGAGGTGGAGCTGGAGAGCAAGCGGCAGGACGTCGAGGAGTACCGCGTGCTTGGAACTCCTGGATCCAGATGTGGTTAAGCTCCAGAGCCGCCTCGAACTGGGCGAACCATGCGCCGACGTAGCTGGACGAGAACGGCGGCAGTGGTGGGTCAAACTGTGGCTCCGGCCAGGTGGCCATGGCAGCGTGTCGCTCGGTGGAAGGCGCGGTCTCCCGGGTCACCACTGTAGGAGGAACGTGACAGCGGCCATACGAGCCGTGCTGCCGTTCCTACTCGGAAGGCGGCTGCTGCGACGACCAGCGTGGCAAGCTTTCAGAACGACACTGCGCGTGCCGAGCTTGCGCTTCTTTATTTTTCACTTCGACAGCCAAGAGGCGCCGACCAGAGCGCTCCGCATTGCGGCGTCGGTTGACGCTACAAATTTAGTTCGTATGCCTATGTTTACAAGTTTATACGGCCGATAAAACTACTATCCTTCGTATAGCTGACCACTAGTTTGCTATCGCAATCGATGCTTCGCTTGTTGGGCGAAACTGTGACTTTCTGTATCTTTTGAATTCTATTGCGGAGGCAACGACGCATCGGGGTTTGCCCTTTCTGCGGTCATACCAGCTACTCGTGTGGAGAAATGAGTCTGCCGTGCTCTCGGGGATGCCACACGGTCACACCTTTCCGAGGTCTAGTACCGCGATCGTCCGCATTTACCGCCAGCTTCCCGGCCTTTGTTTCTGGCTCATAAGCGTGTGCAGCTACTTCCCGCCGGCATCCATGCTTGCCCGTAACGGCGCGCTTGCGGAAGGTGGCCCCTTGCGCTCGTAGCTTCCACTGCATAGGCACAGAAAGTTGTCCCAGAGTACAGCAAATTTGAAGCCCGAGAGGTGGGCGGGAGTGGTGGGCGGCAATGGAGATCACCCTTGGTGGCGAAGCTGGCCAAGGCGTCAGATTGCACTGCTGAAAAATGTAGTCCATGCCAGCTTGCATGATGTACTGCAATCAGTTTGCAGGGGAATGGTGAGCCGCGGCTAGTGCAGCGGTGTGAAAAAAATGTGTACTCAATCTCTCACTCACTGTGACTTGCGTGCAGGCTGCCATGACTAGGCGTGGCCTCAGAGATAGCATTGGCACCAGTGTAATACAGCAACTGAAACCGCATGCTGGCCAAGCTGGTGTGGTGAGGTTGGCTGCGTGAAAAATGGTGGACTGTGGCATCATCCTTTGGCCAAAGCTATGTGGCAACATAGCTTTGGCGGTTACGTAAGGAAAAGATTTGTTGTGATGACTCACTTAGTGAATATGGATAAGAATTCAATGTAGCCCTCATTTGTGTCTAGCTTATCATAAACAGAAGACCAATCTTTCCTCAGAATGTGCATGCAGAATGAGGTCATATTTTTGTTAGACATCTATGTTTAACGATATCGTGGCAAGCTATTTCCTTTCCAGTAGTTAGGAAAAGCAACAAGGACAGGACTGTGGTCACTTAGCCGGCGCATACCGTGCCAGCTGCGTCTACATCAGTGTCTATGCTGACGATAAACAAGTCTAGTATGGATTGTCAAGTTGTCGTTATGCGTGTCAGCGTAGTAATGACGTTATTGTAGCCACAAGTTGAGGAATTCCCGGAAGTTGAGGAATTCCCGGGAGGTCAAATTATCCATCAAAATTTGTTAATGTCGCCACCTATTAGTGTTATACCAATTAAATGTTGAGTATTCTAATATTTCAATAAATTCCAAGAATACACTCCATCACCAGACGGTGTGCGGTAAAACGCTATGTACATATTGGTATTGCTCTTTATGCAGAGCTCTTCATAATCAGCTTTGTGTATGTAAATTCCGGGATTATGTTGCAGAGCACGGTTTTCTTACGTGCATTGCCATTCCGCCACCATGCAGGCCACTTCGATTGATGAAATAGTGATTGTAGTTAATCATATTTAACCTAGCACTTCCTTCATAACACATTTAAGTCAACATGATCACATCGAACAGGAAGTTGAATTCATTGAAGAACGTGCTTAACTCATCTAGCTTAGGGGCTGCGGAACATACATTCAGGGGAATAGCAGTGAACATGCCCTGCGACTGCGCCTGGCAGACAAAATCCTTAATACAGTATCGCGTGTACAAGAAAAGGTAACACAGAATATAACCACTAGCACCCTAGGTAATCATGCCAAGGTCAGAATCTGTTTCAATGTGCACCACTTGACTGGACTGTCTTGTGCGTGAAAATCCTTCCATTCTTCGTCCTCACAAACTGACACTGAATCCCCCCCCACCCCCTTTTTTTTTTATTTTGCAACTGCTTGTGAAGCAGCCACTTTACTGTTGGACAGATGCTCATTCACAAAGATTTCTGCTTCGCCGAAGATTCCGTCATAACGATTCCTAATGCGATTTTTGCGAGCTTTCTTGACAAGGTCCTGTCTGCGTATTTGTTTGCGCCCAAGCCCAGTGCTCGACCTCTGGCACCGCTCGCGCGTGCCATGTTTCTAGCTACCGCCGTTAAAACGGAGAACACGCTGGGCTGGTGGTGACTAGGCACGACTGTGGCTGATGCTAAGGGATCGATACCATTTCTAAATAAACACATCACTGTTTTGATGATCCAAATATAATCTCGCTATCAGGGAGGGAGCAGTCTACCTGACTGGAGCAGTATTTTCTTTATTTGGGGTGTTGCTACGCTGCGCTCCGCACCACCTCAACGACCGCCGCATCTCATTGGCACCCCGCACCCTGGCTTCCGCCGCGGCCCCGGGGTTCATCCGACCGCGCTGCCAAACAGAAAGGGGAAAAAAAAGCCTGATACCAACAATAAAAAGTTTCTAGCAAAAGCAGGATTCGAACCCGTGTACACCTGGTCCCGAAGCGAGTGTCGTAACCACTAGGCCATATGGCCACGCTTCTAAAGTTTCATTCATGTGAACTATATGATTGCATTCAAGCGCCCTCTGCGAAAGAAACCACCTAGAAACATGGTACACGCGTCCTGTTTCCGCTTGCTTTTGAACTTTAAAATGTTCATTTTGCCCTGCTCACAAGTCTGTACACAGTGACATACTTCTATATCGCTAGCAGAAATGGGTTCACGAACGACATCACCAATCTTACCTACATATCAGTGATGTTTTAATTTTCCATCATAATAATTCATGTAATAATAATGTAATCCTCCTGTACCATTTTTTGTTGCATTGTTTAGAACGGCCACTTTCACATTGGCATACTAGTCATTACAGCATATCGTCTACCAGTCAGCGGATACTCGGGTCATAGATATTCAATTGCCAATACTTTTGTAGTACATTAGAATCTCTTAAACGGACATTTTCGCTTAATGGGAACGTCTAAAATAGTTTTTTTTATTTGGGTAATGCAAAAACTTTCATTAATCAATACCAGAGTTATTGCAACTCTGTAAATGGAACAAAAGCAAGCTCTAAAGTAAAGGATGCTTTCAGAAGGAAGCAGGATCTGCAATGTATTTTTTTGCAACACCTTTGTCTTCTATCAAGAAAGCCATGTTTAAAAAGTGGCAAATGGGGAAACTTTGATAGACTTTAATTCACAGCATTGAAAGCTTACATGACATTATTACTTTGCTGCACTGCTACTCAACCTATAGACTAATAATTAAATAACCAAAAATTTGTATGCTTTACAGAGCGCTGTTACTTAATTTGTACTTCCCCTGCACTGACCACGTTATACGGCCACTGACTGATGCAGTAAGGGCTATGTTTTCATTTTGATATGACGCTGGTGCCTCTTTGAAACAAAACTAGTGAAGCCTGGTCAATCCAATAACCATGGTGCTCTTTGGCCCTTGCGCCAGAAAACGCCTAATTCACCATCAATCCAATAACCATCAAGTATGCCCTGACCACTGGTCAAACTAGCTGCTACATTCAGTTCATTGCTAATATGTGTGGAGACAAGAGGCAAAAAATAAACTGGGCAGAAAGATATAGTAATGCATAAGTTGACAGCGGAATGTTTAAGTGAAGTGCTGCTAGCAATTTTCAAGTCCAATAACAATGAGCCAGTTATCAGCTAGAAATTTCAGTGTTTACAGGGGGAAAAAAAGGAATCTGTTTCCAGCACTTCAAGCTGTAGCTGCCCTAGATCTAAAGATATTTCTGCCACAAACAAGCAGGGTTAAAGAAAAGCTAGAAAATTGAGAAAAGCAGGCAATATAACCTCGTTGAGCCGATCCCATTACATACGATTTCCCGGTACCAACGTTCACGATCGAGAACACAAAAGATGACCTGATAGAGTTGCACTTAATTTTTACACCTTCATACATTCCTGGAAAACGTAATCTTTGGGCACCAACGTTCAGTACATCGCCAAACTGTGATCGTATGACACGTTTTATGGCCGCTGGATCCCATGTAAACGAAAAAAAATGCACGAGGCGCGTGCAGTTAAGAACACCGCCAACCCCATTGCGATAAGCATCTCCACCTTTAAGTTTTACAGTGCGTTGGGTGTAGTGCGGTTGGAAGCGTACTGCACACTTTTAGTAGGCGATTACCCAAACGTGCCACCATTTTCTGCTGCAAGTGGCGCAATGCGAGCGTCATATTTTGCTCTGGCGGCATTCAGTGTTGCCCGCCAGCTCCATTTCATTTCAGTTTTCTGTTGCTGTTGTAAAATGCTATGCAATAGGAAAACAACAAAAGGTGTATCGGGCCGCCGGAGCCCCATCAGCTCAGCGTGCATTGGTGTCTCAAGTGTCGTGCCATGATTTACATTACGTAGATATCAAGTACAGTTGAGTGTCAAATTTTTTAATTACTTCTGATGGTACGTTTTCCTGGTTAGTATGTTTTTCTCTCGCGTTTTTCCTCGAAAAGTATGAATGAGGTTTGTACTTGATTTATTCAGGAATATTTGCATTACCAGTTGTAAGAGGCTAGTATGCCCCTGGCGCATGTCCCAGTATGTATGCCATGGTGCGAAACATTTATTGTCGCAAGAAAAAAGTTGTTCAGTGCTATTTGCCGATTTCCAGTGCTCTGCATTTCGTGTGCCAGAATATCTGTGATTGGGTTGCACGTTTGGCCGCCGCTCATGTGCCTTGAGCTCCACAAGCCAATGTGGCATTGTGTACAGATAACCGTCTTTTATTGCAAAAGATGTAATTTGGGGCCAAATTCCAATTGCCTGTGCTCCACATTTTGCGTGCATTGTTCTTGAGGAACAGGTTGAACGTTTAGCCGCTGCTCTTGCGCAGTGAACTCTGTGCCTACATGGCATCCTGTGCATGAGATAACAATCCTTATGGCGAGACCGTAGTCGCATACACCATTGCCCCCTGTCACATCGCCACCACACAACTTGTGCGTTGCACAAGACAGCAGAGCACTTATAGAATCGAGGCTTGCGGGGTGCACTGACACCTCCTCAGCTGCGTCGTTAGCGCGAGCGAGTAAATCGGATCTTTGCTTGGTGGCTGGCATTGAAGCATAGTCTTGGTTTTTCTTGGGCCTCCTTCACCTTCTGCAAATCAGCAGGCTGGAGTTTCATGCTAGAATGTTGCATGGATACGGCCACTTTCAAAATCTTTCATTTAACCCCGTAACCATTTTGTTATTTCGACAATTTGTATGCCCAAAGTGCTTACTTTTTTAAAAATTTGATATAGAATATTTTCTTTCTAAAAAAAAAGTTTTCAATGTTGAAAAAAAAAATTCAACCACATACTAAGTCAAATTAGCATTCTGATTAGTGATTAGAAATGTCAAGAAACTGGTGACTGTACTCAGTCAAGTGATCAAGTGATGTTATATTGAACGCCTTAACGGGGATGCTGAAAAATGGAAACCGAGGAGGCTTTGTGGGGATTTCATTCATGTCGATGCGCTGCCAATGTGCACTCGCAATAGTGACTTCTGAGCAGTCTTCTCATCTAATGAACTGCTAATTTCAAAGTCATGGCTATCACTTTTGCTTCCAGTAAACGAAGTAAACTTCGGTGTCTGAATCACTATCTTTCAAAAAGCTTCACGACGGCGAAAGGATTTTCTGCGACGCCGCACCAGCAACATATGTGTTGCCTCCACCGGACGCCATTTTTATGAAATAAGAGTTGACCCCCAAAGAAATGTGAAACGGCGGTTGACCAAAGAAAGCAATTACCTGCCCAGTGCTGCCATCTGTCATGTGACACACCAACTAGCCCGCAAACAAGCAATCTCGTTCAAAACGCTCGCAAGGAAATGTTATCGCGAGCGGACAAGCCACATTCGTCCAAAACGGTTTTGGGACAGTTCGGCAAAGAAGAGTTATGCTCGTCTGAAATGGTTAAGGGGTTAAGCATATTCAGGTTGCCGCATCTTTGGGAGAAAAACTAGCCGAAGAATAGCCCAAAAAATGTCATGTATTTTGACGTAAGAAATAAGAAAAGGCCAACCCTGTAGTTTTCTGTTGCACTGAGGGCACACAAGAACAAAACAAACCACATATTGTATCACAATTAACCCTAATGACAAGCTCACAATGTTTTGAAAATATTTATTGCACGCTTGCGTGCTTTCCCGTAGTTGCGATTTCACTGGTTTCAGTACAATGAGCTCTCTTCTCGCTGTCCTTGCACCGCGTTTGCTTCTTAGCAGTATCCTCACTCGATATCATGTCACACAAATTCTACCCTCCCTGGAATTGAGTCACAAGGCCCTTTAAGAAACTGGCATTGACACTGGTGCCTCTTTCTGCGCTAGTTTATATGTTTAAATCGTGGCTGCCATGATGTGTTTTCGGATCTTGAACTTGGCGGCTGCATTTCGATGGGGGTGAAATGCAAAAAACGCCCATGTACCATGCATTGGCTGCAAGTTCTTTACCCCAGGTGGTCAAAATTAATCCAGAGTCCCTCACTACGGAGTGCCTCATAACCAAATCCTAGTTTTGGCAGTTCAGCCCCCAGAATGTAATCTCTAATCTTGCAGTCGCTTCTGGTGCCAAGAAGCATTATCTTCGAAATTCGCTCTTGAGGGGACTGTTGCTGAGATCGGGATCAAGGCACCACCTATTGCTTCCAGCCAATGTACACAAAAGCATAGCCTTTGAGTTGTTGCAGGAGAGCTGTTGTACGCCACCTATAGGAAACTCAATGGCAACATGGCGTCTATGATACGTTTTAAGCTCCTGAATTTGGTTACAGCGCTTGGAAAGGCGTGGGTGAGATCTAGCCTTTGGTACTGTTGCTTCGAGACAGCTGCTCTAGGGAGTGTGATTCGGTACTACCTATACAAATTACCACTGCGAAAAGTAGCTAGAAAGTAGCCAAGTCACCAACCACGTTATTCGGTCATCAGGAGGCTCTAAAAGTAGCCAATATGGCTACAAGTTGCCAAACCTAGCATCCCCCAACTTATTCCGCAGTCACAGGGGGAAGCTTTGAAGGCACAGGTAGTAAACTATTGTTGAGATCTTCCAAAGCTGTTGCGAACTTTTGAGAGTTGAACGCCCTTCGGTTCTTCTTCTGTTTGTCGAGTTTACAATTTGTAGCACAACTGAATTTGAAATTTTCTGTCTAGTTTCACATGCCCGAGCAGACGGCGACAAAAAAAATTCTCGAATGGAATGACGCGCGCACGGGCACCGGTCTCAGTTGACTAATGGAATTGTGCATCGAAACAAGTTTTCACGGGCTTCTTACAACTTCATAGCCATTATTCAGCACACTGGGTAGCGGTCGCACGACGAGACCCTGGCTGTGACGAACGAGACCAAGATGGCTGTGATTGGAAACTTGAACATCAGCTGCATGTTGCAGAAAAACGCCTTTTTGTGTGTTCATCAGTATAACTTCAGCTCGCAGATGTGTTATTACAACTCATATTGATTCAAGACTTGCAAAGATTTCAGAGATTGTGCATCAGTTACAGAATCCCAAAATAACCTTTACGGTGACTTTTCCACAACTTGTTGCACTCGCTGACATTTTTCTCGAATCTCCAACGCTTACTCAGGTTCATAGTTGCTTCCATTCACCCTTACCAGCAACCACTCGCGCTCACCCGAATCTAGTTGCTGGTACTAAGGCATACTGAACATACTAAGACCGCCTGCCTGACAGTCACGTTAATACTTGTGTCCACTCGCACCCTTCGACACTTGTGCTTTGTGCCTAGAGGTTGATTGTGAGTTAGTATGCTGACCTTTGTTATATCATATCAGTATGGTTGAATGTTTCTTGTTTAAACTGAAAAAAACAAAGCATGCCAAATGTTTTCTGCAAATTCAGTTTTAACCAAAAAAAATTCGTGATAGCAAATTTACCAGGGAGTTAACACACACGGTGATCGGCACACAGCTGCATGCCTGTATTTTCTCCGGTGCAAAGAGCCAGGTGACATCAACCTCGTGTGTCAGCCTGCCACACAACCATTTATTTTTTAAATTTGAGTCTTTTCTGGCTGCTATTTTAATATATTCTTTGCACTGCTTTTAATGTTCATATGCTATACAATGTGGTTGTCAGGTTCCCTTTGCATACGAACAGAACATGGAGTTCGAATTTTTTCGGACTTGCTTTACATGCACACAATCCAGAGGGCCAAGCTTCCATTTTTCCAATTCTGTGTTGAAATTCTTTCGATGTGATGAACCTTCGTGGACATTTAGGCTGTTCTGGCATATTAAGAGTATTAAAAAAGTGCAGTCTTAGGCTCCTTGAGAATACAGCATAGTTTATCTTTACTGATAAACTTGACTTGGCTCGATTAAATGCCGTCAAAATCCATGTCACAGTGAGCTGGTGCAGGAGCTTCATCGTGACCTGCCATTCATTCTCGCGTAATGGCTTATCTAGCCTTCATTCATGGTGAAAGTGGCTCCGTAGGTATTTTAGTATGAAATGGGGTGTAAACATTTTATTTCGTTGTAAATATTGTTTTTGTTGACGTCACATTGTCTCGTGCTAAATGGAGGCAATTGCATTTTCTATGTTAGCAGTGGTGTAGCACAAAGGCTGCAGCTGTCAGGATGGGTTCGGAGTGGGGTTACTGTGTATCTTCACAAAAACTGTGTAACATTTATGTTCACCGCAGTTGCATGTATTGAAATGTGTGAATGTGAATGTCTGCAGTTACTAAGGGGTTGGAACCTCTATTTTCTTCAGGGATGGACGTGATAGCCCAGGCCCAGTCGGGCACTGGCAAGACGGCAACATTCTCGATCGCCATCCTCCAGCAGATTGACACATCATTGAAGGAGTGCCAGGCACTGATCTTGGCGCCAACACGCGAGCTGGCACAGCAGATCCAGAAGGTGGTCATTGCCCTGGGTGACTACATGAGTGCCCAGTGCCATGCCTGCATCGGAGGCACCAACGTGCGCGAGGACATCCGCAAACTGGAGAAAGGTGTCCATGTAGTTGTCGGCACTCCAGGGCGCGTCTTTGACATGATCAGCCGCAAAGCCCTCCGTGAGTTCTGATTCTTTTGTCGCTAAGATAGGCTTCAAGAGCCATTATGTGCCCACTGTTAGAGGTTCTAATTTTAAAATTTAATCGGAAGGTATACCTAGAAAAGCATGCATCTCTTCAAGCAAAGTGCACAGGGCTCCTGTTCTATTGCCACACTAAAGCACATTCCATATGCTGCAAGGCGAGTTTGCAAACCAAGATGCAGCATAGACATAACAGCCTACTGCACAATTTTTACGTCTATGTTGAGGTTCCTCATACCTGGCCTTCCTTATAAGGGCATGGTTTTTGCACATAATGCCCCACAATTTATTTACAACTAGAAGACTTCACTTGGTCCACTTATGCAGAGTAGCTCCTTTGTCCACCTGATCTTTGTGCCATTCAAGCACACACCAAGTTTTTCAGGTTTGTAACGTGCTAGCTGGCAAGAACAAAGTGGGAAGATATTCTACTTGTGGGCTTAGGGGGGAGGTGGAGGTCAGAGGTGAAATGCTTTATTTTTTGTAGAGCAATGACATTTGACATGTTTATTAGGATGTGTGCTGAGTGACTAATTACAAAGATTCATTAAGATACTTCCAGTAGTTATGACTTGCATCGTTGTTGTACCAAACTTGCAGAAAGCCTGGCATGACTAAAAAACATGGTAGAAAGCCCACAGTAGCTTTTATATTTTAGCCAATTGTGGTTCATTCTCCAAATACCTCCCTGATTTTTTTTTTTACACTGAACATTATATCCATGTTTGTATAAAGCAGTCATTATTATGTCAAATTAGCGAAGAGTAAAAAAATGAGATAGTAATTCAGAAACATAGGAATGTCACTGTGTAGAGAATTTACTAAGGAATACAATGCAACAGACCTCATTAATATCCATCAAGCTGTAGTCGTGCTACGCTTTCCGCAAGCAGGATAGTCGGGGTTGCACAGCCACTACATGTCAAATGTGGCTTGAGGCGCGTCAGAATTTATGTGATGTTCGGGCGACGATTTGTCCGGTGAGAATTCGGTTATCACAGTGTAGGCTCGTCGATGGCTGGGGCTCGCTTGCAGGCGGCGTGTCCGTGTCGCACGATACATGAGAAACTGAGTACACCGTTTTTGCCGGCGATGGTGACCTTCGACCCGCGTCACATCTAACGATGCGATCTCTGCTACTGATTCGCGTGGTTGTGTGTCGAGGTGCGGGAGCCTGTTGGCACATCTTTCGTAGACTGCGTTATTGATTACGATAACACAGGGCATTTGTCGGCTTCCTGCTGAAGTCGCATGGTGCAAGACAGTGCGGCACGTTCAGTCGGGTGCACCTCCACTTCTGCCAATTACCGTATTTTTCTCGCCGTAGGGGGCTTGTGCTTCCGTATTCCGACGACTTGCTTCATCCAAAATTTAATCTCAAAGAAGTGATGATCCATCACTAACCTGGGAGCTCTCGGAAATCTGAATTCTGCGTGTCAAGTGAAGATGCGAAGCAGAGAGCTGCTGCAGTTGCCATCTTGCCCACTGCCACAGCAGCAACCAATGGGGAGACTCCTTTCAGCACGGCAGCCAATCGGAGGCCCACTTTCATCGGAGGGCCCGTGTAACTACCTGCAGCAGATCCGTATTTATTTTCTGTTTGTGCGTTACAAGATAACGATGACCGACGAATTGAGAAGCGCAATGGTGAAGCTTTCAGCTTTCGAATGATACCAAGATGGCAACTTTTGGGGGCGGGAAAGACGAGATATGGTTCCGTGAACTGTGGCGATTTTGCGCGATTTAAAGCTGTTTGCTCGCCCTCCGCACCGACAAATTTTTTTCTGGCACTGGCGTGTGCAGCCAAACCATTTTGATACAGTGTAGATTAGGTATTGATATTTCTCTCGATTTTCGCGATTTAATCCCCGCGTCCCCCCTTAATAAGCTTGGCATTCTTATTTACTCACACTGTAATGCTGTTTAAAACATGTCCTTTGCTGTTTTCCAACTGACTAGGGTAACTGCAACATGGCTGGCAGCTATGTACTTGGGCATTACCTCACTTTATTCTAATGTGTGCATTTCAACTTAATTAATCTTGGCATCATGTTTTAGGAACCTTCTATGATGTTGTGGATGTCACAAGCATGCCAGCATTTGCACCTTAGGTAGACTTGTGCAGTAGAACCTTGCTAATTCGGACCGGAATCTTACTAATTTTGTGGGACCGGGAAAAAATGTCTAAATCAACCGAATGTTGAATTATCGAGGGTATCAAGAAATCAATAAAAAAATTCTTACAACATTAACACACTTTTATTTACTCCATGAATCGGCAAACCCAGTTTCCATTTTGCCTAAAAGCAGTGCACAAGCTGCAATTCTCTTCATCTCGTGACTGATAGGCGCTTGCAGTGGTAAAGGCCTCGCAGCTTCATCCAAGACATGCGTTTCACTGCCGTCTGCACTTCCTGATTTTTTGCCAATGAGCTGGTTGGCAACAGATTGTCCGTCCATCGAGATGTCGCTAGCGGTCGTCATCCTTGACGGCCGTTTCCGTGATTGTGACATTGTGTGCGCAGCCAGTGTGAAAATGAACTACTGCTTGCCGCAATCACTGTGGACAAAAATGTGGGCGCTATGCCGCAATCACTGTGGACAAAAATGTGGGCGCTATTGACGTGATCATGAATGGCGACAATGCAGTTAAGAATGCACATGGCCAGCGCTGTGTTACGCGTGGCAGTAAACTCGAGGTTAAAGGCTATAAAGGCATGAAACGTTCCTCGTACGATTGCGCTGATGACAGTGGCGATGCGGACTCCACTGCTTCATTTCGGTTGAGCACTGGCCCCCCTTTGGCTCTTTTGCGTTGCACATTTTCGGCGTTTAGCGCTCAGATTTGCCCGAATTAACCAAGACTTTGAATCCATTAATATTAGCATACGCCCTGCCGGAACCAGAGGACGAGTCTGAATTAACAAGGTTTTACTGTACTTCCATTATTGTTGCAAAGACAAATGTGCGTTGAGAACTAGCAGTTTGCCATAATGTAATTGTAGCATGCAGCTTTGTGTTATTAAGGCAGGTTGTGTACCAACTTCAGAAAAGCTTTTTGACGGCTATCTTTGTGGCATGTAGTTAGCATGCCACTGACCTTTAAAAGCACTGGGACCGTACACATTCAAGACGGTTGCAGATGTCGCAAGGTCAGAAATTATGGCACTGGTTTTGGGTGAGGTGCCAATGGAACTTCTGCCATGGGACCTCAATCACTGATGCAACATATCATTAAGTATGAACTGACGCATCACAGTACCTTTGTCGTAATGGCATTATGCTGAGCTTAAGATTGCCTGTTCAGTTTTCGGTCATGGATAAGTGTGGCACGCAAAAAGTATTTTTGAAGATTTTTGAGCATAAAAAAAACAACCCAGGTGATAAAAATCTGGTTTAGTTGACCATAGTAGCTCTAGTTACCTCTGCTGTGCTTTAGAATGTAGAATGCTGTTTAATCAAAGCATGAGCTCTGCAGGAATAGATCGATGGACAGGTGGCCAATATAGTCTTGGCCAGGGCCGGTATTTTCTAGCGATGCCTTTTTGGATGCTAATGCCTTTTTGCGCTTAGTGGTCAGAGCGACGGTCTGCTCACGTTATCAATGGGATCAGCCGGCCGGGAGCAGTGGATAAGACTAGTATAGAATAAAGCATAAGGCATCGCTACAAAATACCATCCCAGATGTTTCATCCAGTTCTTGTACTTGCAGCTATTGTCTGGTGAAGTAGCATGCTTTACAAGCTGACGAGAGCTTTTTTTTATTTTGTACATTTTATCTTCACAATTTGAAATTTATGGCACAGGGCAAATTGAGTTTCAGGTGTTCTGACATTACCTTGAGCAACGTAGCTTGAACAGTACTTGGTGTATATATCAATCAGTTCATAAGGAAAAGCTTGGAGTGGCAAGGCAAGCAGTGTTGCAAACGGTGCACATGCTGAATGTGTACCAGCATACCGGCCCACTGTTCTGAATTTTTTTGAGTTGACAAATTCGGGCTCGTTTTATGATTTTGTTATCGTAGAATGAGCCCGAATTCGTCAAATCTATAAAAAATTCAGGACAGTTTTACGTCACATTTTGCGGAAGCTTCATTTTGTTCTCTGAAAGGTTCTGAAGTTGAAAGATGGGGGCAGGGGGCACAATTTCAAAAAAATGCTTAGAAAAACTGAAATTTGATGTTATTGGCACTGTCCTTTTGTGCTAGTGCAAGAAGCCACATGCCAGAGGAGTACTTGCTTTTCAACAAGTTTATAAACCCATTAAGGCCCAAGAAGAACAACCAGGTTTTTTTAATTGTTTTTGTGAGCTGATACTTTCACTTTGTAACTACATTGTGAAAGTTCATGAGTGGCCTTTAATTTTTTTTTTTTGATACACTACGATATTGTACTTTGCATAAGCCCTGCATAACCTTCTTGTAGCAAAATGAGCGTTTTAGTGGGAAGTATTCTTTGCTGGGAGGTGTTTTTACTATCCATGTGTGTAGCATGATTTCATCAAGTAACAGGGAAGGACTTTAGTGTTGCTTTCAGAGGCGCGCACAATAAAAAATTATTATTGATGCAGATCTATTTACGATGAATGCAGGCATTCAAAACTAATGCATTCAGCATTTTGGTTCATTGGTAGTTCAAACATTCAACAGACTGCTGGCGTTTGCTCAATTAACAGTCGGTTCTTGCATTACAGTCATCTATGGTTTTCTCGGCAACATATTTAAGTCGGTTCTTGCATTACACTCATGTATGGTTTGCTCGGAAACATTTTTGTTTGAATGTTTTGACCTTTCAAGAGATGGGGTTTACGTCTGGTTCCCCAATGTGGGTTTCATTGCATAACTCATCTCAATTGGCAGAGGAATGTAGATAGTCTTTGTTGTTTTCTATTTTCCACCACCTATTTTCCAATTTCAGGAGTGGGACTCGTGCGCCAATTGCTCATTTTTGATAGACGCAAATTCCTGTACCAAACTGCGCCAAACACAGAAAATTGACCGAAATTGCGCCACGCTGCGACAGAACGGCTTCGGCATTGGCCGCTAACAGCGAGCTGATTTGTTCCTCGAAAAAGAGTACATCCATTAACATTACGAACAACGCTCGATGGCACCTTCCGCAGTTTCTCGTAATTTTCGCACGTATAACACTGGACCACTGCACTATTCAGCACTTCCGGCAAGTGGCAGGCGCGCACGCAGCCAATGCCAGCTGTTGTCGCTGCTGTCGGAATGGCTAGGGTGTTTAGAGTACTAGAATATCGTTTAGTGGGCTGAGTGGCGCGGCGCTCCCTAGCTGAAGTGCAAAACAACAAAAAGTAGGCTGAGAGCGCTATGAGCGATCTAGATATTTCGGAGGCATGTGCTGCAGCGGGTGAAGCGCGCGGGCATCTGTGTCCCCAACCAAGGCCGGTATAACATAAAACTATTCCAATCTGTATTTATGCCCATATGGGCGAGGCGTGTGAGCCATTTTGACCTATCGCGAAGGGCTAATGACGGATTTGCAATAAAACACCGCAGTAACGCCCGAAAGGCGAAGTATCGATTGTGATAGCAAATTAGTAGACAGCTATAAGCAGCAAGAATAGTAGTTATATCAGCCGTATAAACTTGTGTACTTGTGTCCATGTATGTACTTGTGTTCACTCACTAAATTTACAAGAATGGTGTCACGTGTGCACAAGTAAACATGAAGACATCTGACTTGATTACCGCAGAAAATCGCTGTGAAAACGCTGGAGTGGTCAAGCGCGGCAGCAGCAGCAAGCGAATTCACCTTTGGGCTGCCTCGCTTAAATGCGAACTAAGCGGTGAAAAACGGCGCAGACGAAGCTATTAACACTTGCACTACGTCCCTATCGCAGATCGCTTTCAAGATAGGGCCCGCGTGGCCGTGCCATACGCAGCAGCCGCCAGAGCAGAACGACCCCTTTTCCTGGTGCCTTGCGCGCGATGGAAGACTGCGTGCTTCGTCCCCGCTTTCCTCCCTCGTGCACACGAGATTGAGCCGCCATCGTCGGCTCATCCTCTCGCTTTCACTTGCACATACAGTCGCTTAGTGATTTTATCGCCCCTGGACTTTGTATTGAACATCACGGCGAAGGCGACACCAGAAATATGCCTGGAGTGTCCATATCATTGCTATCGCAACGAAAACAGATTGGAATAGTTTTACATTATACCAGCCCAGGGTTGATTGCGGCTCTCTTCGTCTGCGGTGACATATGGTGACAAAAACTATGTTACAGTGTCGATTGGACCGCATAATTTGAGAATATTTTCCGATATCGTCATGAGCGTAGGCGCGGAAATATATAGTTAGATTGTAGTGAAACCGATGTTTCCGGCTTTACAGGAAAGCATGCGCCTAGCTCCTGCTCGACCCACTCTTCCATATTTCTATAGCTACGAAGTGCGCATCCACTGCGAGCTTCCTGTTGGTTTATTCTGTGTTTCGTTGTGGTATCGAAGTGCGTTGCCGTATTCCATTATTGCAGCAAAATTCAGATTGGCCTGCTCCAAACTGCTTTGAATTAAAATTTTATCTGCTCCAAATTGATCCTAAATAAAATTTAGTCTGCTCCAAGCTGCTCCAAAACGCATTTTGACCTGCTCCAGAAATTGCGCCAAAATGACTTTGGACATTCCCATCCCTGAATTTGTAATAAAATTCTGCCTGTCTTATATATATCTAAATTAACTGAAACACTGCTCGCTATTTTATTGACAGAGTAGATAAGAGTGTCATCTTTCTCAGCAGCAAGAGTGGAACCAGGAGGAATAATAGCAGTGTTGATTTACCTGATCGTTAATATATTTGTTGCCTGCAACGGTCTCTGAAGTTTTTGTAGTCAGCAAAAAGTATTTTGTTGAAATACACTTCAAGAACAAGTACAACCCTCTAGCACAGGGGTTCTCAGGAACGTTCATCCCAGGGAACCCTGCTAAGCTCCATAAAGTGCCAAGGAACCCCCCCCCCCCCCCCCTCGATTTAACCGAATTATCGAGGGTATCAAGAAAACAAACAAATGCTGCACTACGTAAACACGCTTTTATTTACTCAATGAATCGTCAAATCTTGTTTCTATTTAGCACAAGACCAGGGCGGAAGCTGAAATTCTCTTCATCTCATGACTGATTAGCGCTAGCAGCGGCGAAGGCCTCGCGACATCCTTCGCGGCGCGCGTTTTCATCTGAGACGCGCTTTGCACCAACGGGCGCACATCCCGATTATTTTTTCGCCACTCAGCTGATCGACAACAAATTGGCCGTCCATCGCGATGTAGCCGGTGCTTTTTATCTTCGACAGCTTTGCACTGAGTAAAAGCGAAACTACTGCTTGCAGCAACCGCTGTCGACGAAACCGCGGCCGCTATCGACGCAATCATGGACGGCGACCTTGCGGTTCAGAAGGCAGGCAGCTGACGCACGCACCAAGTCAAAACGAAACTACCGTTCCCTGCAAGAAGTGCGGACGAAACTGCGGTCGCTATCGACGCTGCCATGGGAGGCGACTACGCAGTTGTGAAGGCACGCAGCCGACGCGCGCATCGAGTGAAAATGAAACTACTATTTGCGCAACCGCTGCGGACGAAACTGCGATCAGAGATAGCGACTACGCACTTACGGAGGCACGCGGCTAGCCGCCAACGCGGTGTTACGCGCGGCGATAAACGCAAGAATAAAGGCTTTAAAGGCACAATTAGGCACGAAGCGCTTCGGCGTTGCTGTCAGTCACGTGCCGCGTACGATTGCCGCTGAGGACCACGGTGCAAGCTGAGGACCACGGCGATGCGGACTGCGCCGCTTCGTTTCGGTTGGACGCTACGCCGTTCTTGCTCTTCTGCAGCGCGCATTTGCGGTGCTCCCGCGTATTTTTTTTTTTTTTCTCCAACGTATAGGTCAGTGCGCACGCTATCGGCACCTACCCTATCTACAAATAGGAGAAAGGCGCATGGTGGTAAGTTACGGCCTCCGAGATTCAAGTGCGAAAGCTTAGGCGCGCTGCCCGTTCTCAGAGGTTGGGTGGCTACAAGCTGCTTGCGTATTTATTGCGCAGTTCGCGCGTTGCTATTACGCACTGTGATGTGCTTTTTGACACTCGGGCATGGGTAATGGAGGTTCTTTGGATCAAGCGCACCTCGTGTTCGCCGTTTTAGACACCTGTCGAGAGCGGGACCAGGGAAAATTTATCAGTGGCTCGCGGAACCCCGAGCAGGGGCCTGCGGAACCCGTAGGTTCCGCGGAACCCACTTTGAGAACCCATGCTCTAGCATACACACAGGCCCAGTGTACTTTATGAAGTACACCTACATTCATTGTCTTGTGACACTATAAATATGTATTGTATATGGAACATTGTACATTCATCGTTTATGCCATTTTTTTCTGAAACTTCCACAAAAACCTCGACTTAAAGAAGCACATGCTATGCTGCGCAAAAAAATAATGTGCATATACAGCAGCACCTTCCTTTTCCAAGTTTGGCAATGAATAGATCAAACACGTTATGCAGCTGACAAAAAAAACTACAGTGTGGTTGTCTTAGCAGGACCCTTCTTAGCAAAATGGCGTATTAAGGAACACAGTGTATTACTCACTTATTTGCAAATTAAAATGGTACTGTACTTTTAAAAGTGCACTAGGCCCTAATGAGTTAAGACAAGTGACAAATGCAACATTGTTTATCTACACGTCACCTTGCTTGGATACACGTTGCCTCAAGTGTCGAAATGAATGCAGGGTTTTCCGCAATAACATGTCTCACAGCTCGTGTGTTGCTTGGAATTTTATCAATAGGGATACTGCAAATGTTGTGTGAGCAGCTTATCTAGCCACGATTGCTCTATTGACCCTTTTCGCGGAGCAGTGTGCTCTAGAGGAACGAGATTGCACTTTCGGCGGTGTGCCATAAGTTGCCTCAGCGAATGCGCACGAATACGCTGCTTCTGGCCTGGTACGGTGCAATCAGCTGTCGGAAATTCAAACTGACTGTTCGCTAATGCACTGTGCCCAATTCAGTGCTGCAAAATGTGCAACGATAAATGGAAGAGGTGTGCGGTAGTTCGCTGCAAGAATAGTGATTCACATATTAACCCTTTCACTGCCGGGTTTTTTTCTGACTGCTCCTCACCCCCTGCCGGGTATTTTTTTCATCTTCGTTCAGTTGAAATTTCATGCTAGTAATGCACCATGATACTTCACAGGACATGTAAAGATATTCATCGGCAGTTTTTGAATTTCTTCGTCCATCAAAGCGCGGACGCACGTGGCACGCTGACTCGCCATGGCTGCTGCGCTCTGCCAAGACGAAGCGACGCGGGTGTAAACACGGGCACTCTATCTGTTGTCTAAAATTTAATTTACAAAATCTGTGTTTAGGTGACCTCTCCATAGATGGCGGGACATGAATGCAATTTTTTTTTTTTTTTTGCACGAGTTGTGTCGGAAGTGGCAGGGAGCGAGTAAAAAGCAACACGAGTATACTCGGGAGTAGCAAGGGGTGCGCGTGGGTGGTTTCACGAGTTGTCTCGAGAGTGGCAGTTAAAGGGCACTTATGGAGGGGTACCGCTTGTTACAAATAGAAGTAGCGCCACTTACAGGCATAGTAAGCTTCTTGCACGTTATCTACACACGTCCACGCCTACTCGCAAGCGAACTTACGCCCACCCTATCACCAACGTATCAATATTAAGTGAATGGGCACACACTTGAACCAATGTGCTGAAGTGTGAGTGACGCCAACTACACCGACAAGACACGAATGTTGGAAGCAGAACGTTTCGTGACGGTCCACAGGCTAAGCAAGGGACTAGCAATATGTCTTTGCTTCAAGCTACTGCAAAGTATAGAACATTTACATTCCAAGCTTTGTGCGCAGCAAGAACAAATCTATTGCACCAGAGCACACCCGCGAGCGATTAGGCTGAAAATAAACAATCGGATAGTGGCCGCACCCAGGAACCGAGGAACTTTACTGAGTCAGAAACATAACAAGCCGCTGCTTGAAAATGTTTGCCAAATAAAGAACAAAAAGCACACTGATCCCGATATAATTGATAAGTGGAAAGTTTGGACAGCTTGGAATACATTTCTAGCCCCGCTTTAATAGAAACACCGTATACACTACTCGCACGTTTGGACAAGGTGTAATGAGCTCTGAAAGCACTTGCATGTCCTCCGTCCAGCCATTGTTGTGCTATGCATGTCCAACTAGCGAGGTGACTGAAAAAAAAATTTGAGAAAATGGGCTGCAAAGTTTTGCAAACAGTGCAGATTTATTAAAACGCATCAGGGCTGCAAGATTTAGCATCATTGCTGTCAGGCATCTTCTTGCTCTTTTGCTTCTTCGTTTGGTGGGCTTTTTAAATTTGATAGCCTGGCTGGTCCATCAAATTGAACTTCCGTTCAGTTGCGGACACCGTGCGAAGGGAGTCTCAATGCTCGTGCTTCTGGCATCACTGCTGACACGAAATGCGGCTTGAGGCGCGTCTGAATGGTGCAACGGTCAGGTGACTACTTTTATCACACTGTAGCTCGTCGACGGTTGGGGCTCGCTTGGAGGCGGCGTGTCCGTGTTGCACAATGCATCAGAAACCGAGTCCACCGTCTTTGTTGGCGACGGTGATCTTCGACCCGCGTCACCTCTAACTATGCGATATCTCCTACTGATTAGCGCGGCCGAGGCGCGGGAGCCTCCGTTTGCGCGTCTTCCGTCGACTGCATTATTGGGGCCGATGGCACATAGTGATTGTCGGTTTGGCTGCTGGAGTCACCATAGAGGCACACGGTGCAAGGTAGTGCGGCACATTCAGTCGAGTGCTCCTCCGCTAATCGCCATATTTGTTTAGCCGTAGGAGGCTTGCGCTTCCTTATTCCAAAGGTGTGCTTCTGCTTCGCCCAGAATTTCTTATCAAACGAGCGATGATCAATCACTAACCAGGGGTGTTCTCAGAAATCCGAATTCTGAGTGTCAAGTGAAGGTGCCGGCGTGGTTTGCGAAGCAGACAACTGTGGTTGCCATCTTGCCCACAGCCACAGCAGCAACCAATAGGAAGACTCCTTTCAGCACAGCAGCCATTCGGAGACCCACTTTTATCGGAGGACCCGTGTGACTACCTCCAGCAGACCCGCACTTTTGTGTTTGTGCGTTTGTTACAAGATGGCGACGACTGACGGATTGACAAGCGGAATGGCGGCGCTCGGTGGCGAGATATACAAGATATGGCCCCGTGAACTATGGTGATTTTGCGCGATTTAAAGCTCGATTTCTCGCCCTGCGCACTGACTAAATTTTCCAGACACTTTAGTGAGTTTTGAGCCAAACCATTTGGATACAGCATAGGTTAGGAGTTAGATACCGAAACCCGTGGTTTCCAAAAATATGTTTTTCTTGCGAATTTTGTGATCTGATCCCCGCGTCCCCCCTTAAACAGTAGGCAGTGCTGTATTATTGCACTTGGCTCTTTTAACAAACAACACACTAGTACCACGGGCATGTGGTGACCTTTGTCTCATTATTGTCACGGAGCACCAGGTTGGATTAGACTTCAGTTTCTCAGGCTTCTCAGTTGAACCGTATTCTTGTTGTTTATGGAATTGCGTAAATCAAAATGTAAATAAGCATTTTTCGCCAAATGGACTCCATGCAACCTTGGTACTTCGCATTACTTAGAAACCTGAAATATTCTATTTAATTTGGAAACAGTTTTTCGAGCGTGCCTATTCAGAGTAATTTCATAAGTACATTGCATTGCTTTCTCATATGTACGTTGCATTGCTTTCTGATAGATGGCATATTGTCTTCGGCATAAAAAGGAGCCTAGATCTTTGAATGTGGGTAGCTCTGGGACTCTGTTGTCATCTATGCTTAATGGCGATGTGCATTCTGCATTCCAGGAACAAACAACATCCGTATTTTTGTGCTGGATGAGGCTGATGAAATGCTGTCCCGAGGTTTTAAAGATCAGATCTACGACGTCTTCCGGACACTTAACTCAAACATTCAGGTATGCCTTAGTACTTGCATGGTCACAGCAAAACTTGGTAGTAGCTAGAAAGAAAAGTAGGCTTTTCATTTTCCCATTACCTTGTGTGTGAAACTTGGTTTGTGTCCTGTTCGTAGGTGATCCTGCTCTCGGCTACAATGCCATCGGATGTGCTGGATGTGACAAAGTGCTTCATGCGCAACCCCATCCGAATTCTGGTGAAGAAGGAGGAGCTTACCCTTGAGGGTATCAAGCAGTTCTATGTAGCTGTAGACCGTGAGGTAGGTTTACCAGCAACATCTAACTTTGGGGTTTTTCTAGGCTTTGCTAGTCATATTTGACTAGAAAGTTTTAGCAGTAATACCACTGACGAAGTAGTTCATGAACTTCTGAGTTGGTCTTTGTGAATTTCTTGGCAGCTTGCTGTAATGGTTCTAGTGGCTATGGCATTCAGCATTTGAATAAGAGGGGCAAGGCTTCCATTTCTGACCACAGTGGCCACGTACCGATGAGTCTGTACAGTCAAACCAATTTATAACAATACCGCTTTTAACAATATATCGGATATAACAATGAGAAGCTGCTGCATCGTCAACTTTTGTATGTTTTCTATGGTGAAATAACCTGCTTACAATGCCCCGCGTGCCGCATTATCGGTTGTAACGATAGTCTGGCTACGTGTCCGTTCTGAAAGTGAATGGAAAGCAAAATCTTTGAAAAGAAAAAAAAAACTAATTTGAGCTTCTGCACGTCGCCGCGCGCTGTTTTCCAACCTTCTATGCATCGCCAGACTCACGTGCCTCTCTCGTCGCCCTTCCACCTCTCCGAAAACGAATGGGGCTGTGCCCATAGCTTTACACCGCACCACCCTCCGAAACACGAACGGACTGCGCCAACAGCGCTGGCCACGATTGCTTGCTGGCTGTTCATGCTGCGAAGTTCTGACAAACCCTCAGTGTGCGATTACACCGAAAAGTAGTAGTCACTTAGCTCATTTTTGAGCCGATGGCTTTATTTTGCGTATTAGTGAGCGCGCGCCTCGCCACCCGACGCAACATTACTAGACTAGCTTTAGTTGTGAAAACTCTCCGCCCTGTGCGCTTACTACTGCTGTCACCACTCCTTGGGCAGCCACCAGATGGTGACGCCCTTCCATCGTGCTCCACTGCAGACTCGTAGCCGCAGCCTTGAGCTCATGCGGACGGGCAGCTTGCACGTGTTTCACGCTCGCTGACGTTCTCCCTATTGTCCGAATTAGTGATACCATATGAAAGCGGTATCCACCTACAGCAATAATTTATATCGGGCTAGTTGGTTCATACTGAAAGAAGGCTAAACTGCACGATAGAAATGCGTACGACGAAGTGCAGAAGCTGCGTTTTTAAGTGTTGTGTGTTTCTTCATATAAAGTCCAAGGGCGACAGCGTTATCGCCCTTGGACTTTATACGGAACATCTATGGGCCAAAACCAATTTTAGGGCCACTACGCGTCATAGACACCATTTTTGGATAGCAAATATGGATCCCAAGGGCCATACTTTTGCTGGTGGAAACCGAAAATACGTCATAAGCGTCGCCCCCGGCACTTTGGGTGGCCAATGCCATCGCCAAGCGACATGAAAAGTCAAAATGGCCGCTCGGGCCGGCACGGGGTGGCAGTTCGCTACGTATGATGCAGGAACGGTCCCACAGCTGCGACGTAACAGCGGGGTTACCAATGCATTGGGTTCTATGGGAGCTGTGCCGAGACCGGCCGAAAACGACGTAACAGTGGGGTTATACTGTATTAAGAGTTGAAGGCAGAATTAAATTCATTTGAGGGTCCCTCACTGTTTTGTAGTGGGGTATGAAACTTCTGGCAGCTGTGAGGTGAAACACATGTGTGTTCTTGTGTGTAGGAATGGAAGCTGGACACACTGTGTGACCTGTACGAGACGCTGACCATCACCCAGGCAGTGATCTTCTGCAACACGAGGCGGAAAGTTGACTGGCTCACAGAGAAGATGCATGAGCGCGACTTCACTGTCTCGGCACTGGTGAGTGTATCCATTAAAGGGGCCATGAGACATTTTTTCAACTTGGTAAAGAAACATTGCCGCTCTGTTAACAAGGCTCCTGTGAACATGTGAGCCAAATACTATTGCGCTACATGCAACAGGGAATTTACAATCTCCTGTCAAAAGCACTGAAAGACACTTGCTCTCACATCAGCAATGTTGTCATCGAAAGCAGTTGGCTGACTCAACGCTATTGGCCGATTTTGGGATTCTCAGTAATACATAATTGCTAATTTTGAGTTAAATGAAAAATATGTCTGTGCTGAGTTAAATGAAAAGTAGTACGTCTGTGCTTTGTGGGATCCATGTTAACTACAGTTTTGGTGCTTCAAGGGTCAGGTTAGAGCAGTGGAGGACACATTAGTGAGACATTACAGTTAAGACCTTCTTAAGGGGGGGGACACGGATCCTGGTGACGAAAAAAAAACGACAACAATCTATTTCAATTTTGAAATTTTCGTTTTCTTCATATCAGTGCGCACCTCCCAAAAAAATAACGCATCTTTGGGCAAAAGAATGCCGTATTTATCACATATGACTCTCATTTTCGTGTGCAAGATGCACCGAAAATGCCCCATTTTGCAACGCTCGCAGTTTCGAAACTGATCAATGGAGCGGCGCCATTTTCGTCTGGTTTGAAAGGTCTCCATCCTGCTGGCTTTCCCGCTGAAAACGAGCCTTTAGGGTTGCTTCTGGAAGGAGGAACCAGGCAAGAACAAAAGAGGCAATTCGCCATGCTGTTGGTTCGTGGCCATCACGTGACTAAACACCTTCTGATTGGAGCACTGGGACTCTGCACGTCGGCGACGCCATTTTGCCTAAACCATCGCTCAGCGTGCTCGTGATGTCGTGATGCTTAACCGTTGACGAAAATTCCTCACAGTGCATAAATTCAGCATGCGACGAAAAAACGTGCGTTGCAGCGAGAAGATGCATCGAAACTACCTGTGGCATGTCTGATGACCTGGTTGGACCGGCGGACTTGCAGATGCCGCAGAACAGTGTACAACCAAGGAGGGTGCAGCACAATGGGAAGAGGCTATTGTGACGGCTGCCACTGCGGTGCTCCCGAGAGCGGCTGACGGTGTTGTCGCTATGCTTCAGCACAGAAAACATTGGTGCGGCTAGCGACGATGTCGACGGCTGACTGTGACTATATAGCAGACACCCTGGCAATGGATTGCAGGGCAGCGATCGTTACGGGTGCGTGTCCTACAGAGGTGCGCCCTTGGCCGGACCGCGCGAGGATGAACATGGTCTGACCATGATACGATTGAACAACAAGCGCAGAAAAAAGCAGTGTAACTCTCCTCAGTTTTAGCGGCAGCGTTCAAGGTGAAGCGCCTAACAAGTGAGCCCTGTCTGGAAATGCATCGACAACGTATACCATCGTCGACCTTGACATGGTAAAACAAGTTACTGAACGTTACTGGTTGTCGAGTGTGCTGGGGAGCGGTGACCATCGAGCAGCACTCATGGGAGTACACGGCATTGCTGTGAAGCTGAAAGTTCTGTGCAGCAGCTGTGGTGAACTTGACACGAAATTGAGCTCGCAACGAGTTGGTGGCACTGCCAACTGCAATCCTTTAGAGATCAATTTTCTCGCGGTGCATGCTATACAGAGCACGGGAAACAGGCAGACTTTGCTAAACGATATTTTGCCGCTATCGGCACTATCTGAAATCAAAGCTAAATCCAGCTGCAACAAGTGCCTGCACTGAAAATATGGCGAAGTGTGCCACTTTAGTGAAAGATGTGCAATTCTGCCTTAATTTTGGAAATACAGGTAATACTGCAGTTTCTTTCGATAGCACTTGGCACATTCGGAGACATTAATCTCGCATTGGAGTGGCCACAGTGATGGAGCTTTTTTCAGGTTATGTTTTCGAATATGTTGTTCTTTCGAATTGGCTCTAAACCTGGCAGCCCAGATTATGCTGACTGGAAGTCGCAGCATTCATGCCAAAAGAACACGTCTCCAAGGCAGGCCAGATGAAGGTGGAGGTAGCACTAATTTTATTTCAGCCCTCACTTTCCTTTCATAGCCTGAGGTACACAACCATGTTCTCTTAGTGGTGAAAGCAGATCATACAGTGCCATTGATGAAGCGAAAGTCTGCAGCTTCATACCTGTAGAAAAGGAACACTGCGTGTACCACCTGCAGAAACGTATGGCAATGGCGCTGCAGAACCTTGTCCAGAAGCGCAAAGGGGAAAATGGTGGGCGCATCAGTGGTAAGGGCTGCCTGACTCGAGTCCTCATCAGTAAGCTGACAAGCTATTATGATTAAGTACTCAAATCGCATTCTGAAATTGTGACCACATAAATAAAGCCAGCAGACAATAAAGTGAAAAAAAAAGCATCGGGGAAATTAAGGGTGGTTGAAATTGGAAAGAAAATAAGGAAAGAAAAGGGAAATGAAAAAGGATGAAAAGATAACTTGTCACCGACGGGAGCCAAACCTGCAACCTCTGCACTACACGTGCATTGCACTACCAATTGTGCTACGGCAACGGCCGTGAATTCGTCCACTAACTTGGGTATTTGTGCTTACCTAGATCTAGCCCTAGGAGCGTTTGGCAGCACCACTCAGAACCATGATGGGCGCATGTGGAGCATGGTTTACAAAATCGAGCCCCTCTGTTCCCTCTTCTCTCGTTTATTCTGAAAATGTGGATGAGAGAGATACAGCAGTATGTATTACCACGTAACCTCAACTGACGAAAAGCCCAACCACATCTTTGTCCCCACGGCCCTTAAGGCGACAGCCTTATGTCTCATCATTCAGCCAATCTTCAACGTCCTTGAGCGAAAATCGTGTCGTCGAAGTGAAATCGTACACGATGACGACTTGGTGTAGTAATTCACTGACTACACTGGTCTGACATTGTGTCCTACCTATATAGAAACGCTCGCACAACAATTCTGATGGTGCGTGGGGCACTGTCGTCAAAGTGTTAAGATAGAGTTAATTAAAGCACTCGAACCCACGACCATTGCTGGGAGTCGCAAACTTGGCCTTTGCTGAGAGTCGAACCCACAACCTTTGGTGTTAATTACGGCGAGGTTAATGAAGGCATTTGAAGCCGCAACATTTGGTCGGAAAAAAACAAGTTAGAAGAAACAATGCATTTAAATAAGAATGTCAAGTAATTTAATGTCTCGTGAGCATGCAGGCTGTGTCAATTGACAAGTGACTCAATTTTTCATGGGGCAAATACAATGCAGCCATTGCAAATAATGAGCCCCCCCCTCCCCCCTTGAAAAAAAATACAATCTGCCAGATGCTGTAAGTGGTGCATCGCGTCCAGTGTTTGAGCGTCTCTCTGATGAGCTCTTGTAGATATGTCGGGGAGTGAAAACAAAATATGCCTTTGAATTGCTGCATTTGCCAAAAGAAAAGAATGCCTCATTGCTTGCTCTTGAGGCTGCCGTGGCTTGGAAGCCACCAGTCTAGATTGCACATACTGCGTGAGCTGTACGTGCAACAAACTTGCAAAGGCAGTTTTAGAGCAGCCGAGAAAGACAGCTGCCATGGGGTCAACGGGGACAGAGTGGGCATCATCGGTATCTGCAGCATTCCAGGCAGCCATCAAGAAGAGACAAAGCGTGCTTCGTACTACTCTCCAGGAGCTTTCTGTTTCATTGTAGTGGTGTATTCCATCAGATCATAGTTTTCGCACACCTAAAGATTTAGGATATGCACTGTCTACTAGTTATTACTAGTAGGCATTTGCAGTTGCATGCCACTGACCTTTAAAAGCACTGGGACCGTACACTTTCAAGACGGTTGCAGCTGTCGCAAGGTCAGAAATTATGGCACTGGTTTTGGGTGAGGTGCCAATGGAACTTCTGCCATGGGACCTCAATCACTGGTGCAACAAATCTATCTCACATATAAACTGACACATTGCAATACCTTTGTCGCAATGGCGTTTTGCTGAGCTTAGGGTTGCGTGTTTAATTTTTGGTCATGGATAAGTGTGGCGTGCACGAATGCTCATTTTCTAACTTCGCGAGTGTATCAAAGGACCTCAGGCAATCAAAATACCTTTGTTTGGTTTACCTTGTTTAGTAGCTCTAATTACCTACTAAACAAGAGCTACTAGAACTCTACTACTAAACTAGAACTCCGCCAAGTCAGAGCATGACCTGTGCGGAGCATTCTGATGGACAGCTGGCCATTCTAGTCGTGTGTGATCTATCCAAATGTGTCATCCAGTGCTTGCAGCTATTGTTTGGTAAAGTAGCATGGGTTGCAAGTTGACAATAGTTTTTATTTTATATGTTTTATCTTTGCCTTTGCAATATGAAATTTGTCGCTTAGGAAAAATTAAGTTTAAGGTTTTCTGATGTTACCTTGAGCAAATGAAGGTAGCATTCCTTGAAGATAGTACATTGCATATATATCAGTGCATAAAGAAAAGCTTGGTGGCAAAGGTGCAGGTGCTGAATGCGTACTGCCATACCTGCCAACTCTCCTGAATATTTTGTAAAGTTTACGAATTGGGGCTCATTCTACGATTTTGTGAATCTTGCAGGTTTTCCAAAAATTTCATTTGGTCATTATTGGAAAAAATGCATACCAAAACCAAATCGTGTTGATACTGGCGCCTGTCCTTTTGTGCCGGTGCAAGAAACCATATGCCAGAGGGGTACTTGCTTCAAACAAGTTTATTAGGACAAGTTCCTTAAGCAGGCCAAATCGGCAAAAGCAGTCACTGAAACAGCCATTGCGATATTTTATTATTATTGTAAGTTTGCTGCTGTTTTTGTGTGCTGTGTCTAAAGGTAAATTATCGTAAATAAAGTGCAAATGTACTCGGAAAGCGTGCTCAGGGCAAACATCTAAATAATGCCTCTAATAATAATAAATAAATAATGTAAATAAATAATAATGTCACGAGTAGGCGGCACTTAATTTCCCCTCACGCCTTTCCGTGCTGCAGACCACTGCCAAAAGCGAGGTGCCAGTGACTGTTCGCATAGTGGCGTGTTTGCACAATCTCTCCCCTGGCGTGCACAAAGGCACAGGTTTGATCCTTAGCTGTAGTGTGGCCATTGTATTACGGCCAACGTCTGATTTTTCAGACTTCTTAGGGGTTGCGAAAACATCGGAAAATTGGGGCATTCCCCAAAAATTAGTGCCAGCCTTTTACTGCCCCCAAGGACTCGAATTGCCGCAGGCATGTTCGAAATAGCTCTAAAGGCCTTCCAGTACACTTATTAGGCATATCGCTGCTCGCACTGTGACAGGAGACAGCGGCGGTTTTGTTATACAGCGCGTATAATTAAGGAATACAGTGGAATCTTTCTACGATCTTCACAGGAACTGCAAAATAAAGCATATCATCTGAAAATCGTATCATCCAACGTATTATCCCACCAAATTGTATTATTGGGAAATGAAAAAGAAATGTATTGCCCCGAAAAATATCCAGGAGATTCCACTGTAAATGCAGTGTCCTGTAACGATGCCCCTTCGATTTTTGGTGTGCTTCACTGCGTAACACTGCTGTATCGTGGTGAAGCAGGCTTTTGGGAACCGTCGTTATGCCTAGCATTGCCACGGTGCTGGTTAAGGCTGCCAGTGCATCAGTGTGCGAGAGTGCCAGTATGAGCCTGCGAGATAACCAAAATATTGGTGGTATTGGTTGTTTCGGACCTGCGGTCACAGCAAAAAAAAAAAAGGCCACAATATCGGATGACGAAAGGCTTATGCGTCCGAAATTGATCGTTTTATACGTTGGCGGTGCCGTGGCCGAGCGTGAGCCGACAGGAGTCGGCTCTTGGCTTCTTCCGGAAGTATGCAATTCCTACCGAAATTCAGAAGCAGATTTTCGCTTACTTCAGTTTGTTTATATTATAAACTGTCTCAGTAAATATAAACAGTAACAGTAGGAAGCAGCACACACAATCAATCTTGTTGATTGACGTCGACTATTGCAGCCGCATATGGGGATCTGCTGTATGACGAAATATAGCTGCTGCAAAAGAGTGAAAGATACTTTGAGAAAAAGGTGGCGTCGAGCTTCGATTGTTAGCTCCACATGCCGTGCACAACTGCAAAATTTGGCTGAGATGTTCACTGCAGCGTATGCTATCAGCTGACTGCGTTTTTTCACAAAGCCCAAGGGTTGTTTTAGGTTCCCTTTAAGGGGAGAGACTCATTTTAGACACTTTTTCTTTATTTATCCATCGATTTTAATGCAACTGTACAGGTTTGTGCAGTTTGTTCTGCCGATTTCAAATATGTAATTACTTTTCCAGTAAGTTATCTTGTTCTTAAGATAACTGAAGTTTATCTTCCATTGTTTAAGGACACAATAGGGAAAAAATTGTTGCATTAAAAATTATATTTAAGCTATGGCTGAATAGACTAATGACTAAGATAGAAGTAATGCAAGCACTTTCTTTTATTTGGCCATTCTTAGCTATTTTACAGCACTTGACACTTTGAAAAGCACCTGCCGTGCAGTTATAACTTTAACGATTAATTAATTATAAAGGCTTGTGCTCAAAAATCTGCTCCCATACTTGGATTGTGTACGCATTTAGGTTTGCATTGCAAAAAGAATTATTGTTGTACCTGCTCTAGGTGCCGAGATATGTAGGCCTCAAAATTGAAGTCATAAATTTACATTTTGAGAAAAGTGCAAAAAAGAAATAGCACATGATTTATTTAAAAAATAACAAGTTGAATGTGGATATTTTTCAATGCAGGTGCTAAGAGCCACCAGGGATATAGTCCGACTGCTGCTTAGCATAGTAGTGGCGCTTCTTTAGTGCCTGCTGGACACTCTTGGTGCTTGCATGCTTGCATGTAGACTCAGCCGCTCGGTGCCCGTCTTTCTCGGTCATCCGTCTGGTTCTTGGGAGGCTGGGGTTCACTCAACTCCTCCAGGATGCCCGACGAGGTTCTCAAATTGCCACAGTTGAACTTCATCACTGCCTTGGCAACTGCAGCTTCAACCGTAAACAGTGAAGCATGGCGTTCCTTGGGTGCCAGTGCCCAGATAAGGGAATGCAGGCTTTCGTTACTGTTTTGGGTTTTACCCCGTTGGCACCTTTCTAAAAGCTTTCTTTCCGACAGGCGCTCATAAATCGGTAGCAGAGCTTTGGACACATGGGGTGGCAAATTATAATGGTGCCTCGGAACAGGTTCCCCCTTTGCTGCTGCTGCATTTTGGCAGCACCAAGAATCTGGGCCTGCCGGGCATAGACTGTGATTTGACTCATTGTCATTGAAGTTAAATGATGGTATGTCGCCATCACAGCCCGTTGCATGGCCTCAACATCTCCTTTTTTAGATTTGAGGGCCCAGCCATAATACGAGCTCAACTTTGTTATGAAGTCGCCAGTAAGCCTTCCCCTTCCTCCTAGCGTTTCAGAGCCCCCTCCCTTGTGCCTTGCAATCAAATTGCGTAAGGCAGTGCCCATGCGCTTCTGTACATGGTTCACACAATCCGCTTTTTCGATTTTAATGAAGCCATATACATCTGCTGCTTGTAAAGCATGGAAAGCGCGGCTGTCACCATCTGAAAGAATGGTCGTGTATCTGAGGCCATTTTTTCTCAAGAGACCTGCTCCTTTTCTCAAGAGCAGCTCTTCTCCTTTTTCTCAAAAGGAAAACAGCTGCTTCCTTCCACCTCCATTTCGCCAGATTTCTTTGCAGTGTTTTTCTGGCACATGTGGCTGTCCCACCAAGCCTGATATGCCGGATCGTTTTCCTTCGGCCCTCGTTCGCACCCGGCACAGAAATTGCTCAACACAACATAGTCGAAAATGGTACCTTTGCCCAGTGAAGAGTTCAATCACCGCACCCACAGCTATGTGAGACAAGTGCCCGCGTGTCATCCACGTACTGTTAAATGAAACGGCAATGTTGTTGGCATGCTGAATGTCCAGTTCTTTATAAAGTTCCCGAACTGATGTCGCGCACTCGCTGGTGACTTTTTCGGCGCGAGTTGCTGCAGGAGTCAACTTTTGTTTAACATATCCCTGCCACGTTTTCTTATGGAGACCACGATGGGAAATGTTCATAGTCGAAAAAATGTCATTCATTGCTGCTTGACGATTGCCAGTAGACTGCATGGCTCGAGCGGCGAGGATATTCACGGCGAATGGATTCACTTTTTGATTGCCGTCCACTCGCGGAGAACTCCATCCTTCCGCGATGTCCCCACAGTTTTCACAGCTGACACACACTTTCACGGCAAGGCCGTACTCTCTCTCGCGTTTGTATAGGCTGACGTTGCCGCCGCCGCAAAACTTGCATTTCAGAACGCCGAGCAGTCCACTCAAACACTGAATATCTGCAATGAAGAAACTCTCCTTGTCGCTCGGCTGAGTCGGAGCAGCGCCCCCCAGTGCGTCGTTGCTGTCATCAAAGAAATCAATTTGTATTTGTCGCGGCGGTCGAAGCAAGTTCCCGCAGTTTTTCATCGGCTTTTGTCTGCCTTGCCTGCAGATCTGACGGCGTCAGCATCAATGTATCGCGGCGTTCGCGGCCGCTGCTTGTCGGATCACCGCAGGCCGGCTGGTCAGCGAGGCCTAATTTTCAGTCAGCGCCGGGCGACTCGGCGAATCGCTCTCTGTCGGCGGATGGGGTGGGTGACACGGAGTCCCGATCTTCATCTGCACATTCCGCTAATCGACGCGGCAGCAGCTTCTTTCCTTGGTTGCAGGCGCAGCTGTTATCTGTCGGAGCATCGCAGACGCCCGATAAGCTTGCATCGGCGGCGGCGGCTGTTGACCCATCTCGTTCGTCGACGCTTCCCGGTGGTAGACGAGCCTTGAAGTGGTTGGCCAACGACTTCTTCCGTTTCTTTCCAAACTTATTCCGGGAATGGAACTTTCGCGCTGAGCCAGGCCTTGCGAGAGCTGTGGTCGTAAGCGCGCAGATCGAAGTGCTGGCAAACTGCCGGCCCAATTGTCAAGTTTTTTGCGTTGCGACGCGCCAAGCAGACGACGCGAGTCATGCTCTTCCAATGAGATGGCTCCGCGAAGTCACGTGTGCCCAACAGCCAATAGCAATGCCCATGTTGCTTTTTTTGTGAGCAACTAATGAGCGAAACGAAGTGATGGCAGCGGGAATTTCAAAATGAAGAAATGCTCTTTCAAACGAGACCAAGATGGCGTCTACGGTGTTCGAGAAACGGCAGCTCTGCGTCGGAAGAAAACTGCCGTTTCGGCGTCTGATTCTGCGCGAGCTCAACTCGCGCACGCTGTTTGAAATTTTATTACGAATAAATTATTGATTCCTGGAGTGTGAAAATTGGCAGACAGATAGAAAAATGCTCGCAGAACCCTAAATGCTATAAAAAAAATCGACTTTTTCGCCATTTTCCGGTCCCAGGGACCCGTCTTCCCCCTTAAGAGTGCAAAGGGGCCACTGTCACAGGATATTCTGTGTGTTCCTTAGTTATAAATTCACACATGTGCCTTTCCCGGTCACAGTACGAGCGCCGAGATGTCTAATAACTACGAGCAACCATTCAGAGCTGTTTCAGACGTTATGGTGGTGATTTCCAGCCTTCCTCATGATTACATTGTCCCAGCTGTTGACGATTTTTTTCGTTGGCCCCGTGAAAACTTATCAACATGCTTCTACTGTTTAGTCATCTCGATAGCACAAAACATAGCGGAGAGGCAAAAAAACATGTCAACAGATTGCAGACATAAACAATACTGCATTTTCTGAAAGTGTAACAGAACAGTATGCGGTGCTAACATACAGTACGATTAAGCAGTTCCGAAGCAATTCCTTGACATTATTCCATTAGCATGAGGCGGTGATCAGCCAATTTTTTCATGCGACTCTAAGCTAATCACCCTCTTTTCCTCTGCTAAAAAAAATTAACCAATGTTCAATGTCATCAGACTATTTTATGCTTCCTGCCAAGTCTGGAAAATTGGTCGACAACTGTACTTGATGTGCAATGATTATGAGCAGCAAACGTTCATAACAGAAAGTCGGTTATGTTTTTAATTGAGAAATAGACATGTGGGGATATGCACATTCAAGTGTAAACGCTTGCCACAGCCCCAGGTTGACAGTTTGGCTTGAACAGCGACTTTTAGTTTGAAGTCGGGCGACAATTTTAAAGCCCCTTCATTTTTCGGCATTTAATTAGACTTCATATTTTATTTTCAGAATTTGTTTAAATGGCTTGTGAGTATACTGGTTCTTAGTCTTGTTCTTGTCCCTCATTGCGTTTAGCACGGAGACATGGGCCAAAAGGAACGAGACGTGATCATGCGCGAGTTCCGGTCAGGCTCGAGTCGAGTGCTGATCACCACTGACCTGCTTGCCCGAGGCATTGATGTTCAACAAGTGTCCTTGGTCATAAACTTTGACCTGCCGACCAACAGGGAAAACTACATCCACAGGTGAGTTCTCCTCTTGGGATCTGCACAAAAGTAATGGATAGTGACCATTAGCGTGCACTTTCTGCAAGCAGCTTTACAGTTATCTATAAAGAATGCGCTTGGCAAGTGCAGAGTGCCAATTTTTAGCGTCATTGATGACATGAGTGTATCATGTTTTGCTAAAGGTGAATGCATTAGTGATGTGCACAAATACTTGCATAATGTACCTGCTGACAAGAGAAAAGTTCTTTTGGTGTGGCACCCATTGGTGCTATCTTCAATAGTTGACTGTGGCACATTAACTGCTGTCATTAATGGTGCACACTGCAGAGTGCTTGCTTCCTTGTATAATTCAGTGATAGCATCAAACCTACGCATTGACCAAAGCTTACCAAATAATGTTGGATATACTGTAAGCCATTTTGGCAGGTTCATTGCAAACTGTAGTTCATTGCTGAGGCCCACAGTGCAAGAGCTGGCAGTTTTTGTTATATAGTGCAGTCCACTTGTAACGATCACGCGACTTAAATGGATCAAATTATGCATTAGGGCTATGAGAAAAAAAAACATAACGATATGTTATTCACGGCATACCGGATATACCGATCGAAACTTTGCTTCTGGGTGGCGTTTTTCATGCAGAATAATTGAAATTTGCGTTCCTAAGTTGCCCTCAACCAAGATGGGGCAAAAGTTTGCCTACGCGAGTTCATGCCTGCCGCCATTACCGCGCAGCGCATACCCCCCCCCTAGCTTCTTGGTCATCAAAATTGCTTGTCCCTTGAAGCGACTGACGTATTGAATGTGCTGCATTGCCATAATGTCGCGAATGAACGGAGTCGAACTGCAAAATGCCGTAGAGTATTGCAGCATCGTAATCAGCCACAAGCACGCTGAAAACAGCGTCGCTTCCAAACAAAAACAAGTTTGGACTTCGGTTGACTTGTTAATGGATTGTATCAAGATGTAAAGTTTCAGGTTGCCAACGTAACGCTAAAGGTTGCGGGATTTAGAGCGTTTGTTTTAAAATAATCAATGTTGTCGTTATTCTGCTATAACTGGAGGTTCAAGTTCAAGCAACGAAATCATGAAATAAACTTGCATTACAATTGAATAAATACGGTGATTTTTTGATAATTTAATCTACCTTCCTTGGAAGCAGTGCAGGTTCGTGCTGCGGGCTTATTTAGGTGGTCTGTATCCGTTTTTGGGCAAGACTGAGCGTCACTGCCTATATTCTTAGTTTTTCGATTATAAGATGCGCGGATTATACGGCGGTTTTGCTTGGTCCCCTCAAAGTCGTATAATCGGGGTTCCACTGTATATTTTTTAAATCGGAACTAGTGAGAATTTAGAATAGTCTCTATGTGATTGCACTGCATGCGAAATTCATATTGCCATGAAACAAAGTTCTGATCCCTTACTCCTCGTGCAGCTAGGGAGAGCAAAAGTGAAGTTGGTTGCTAGTGAAGAGGTGTGATCTGATGCTGTGTAGGTGCAGTGTCACTTCCCTAGCGAAACATGATGGTGCATGTTGCAATACTCCATTTTATAATAAGAAATTTCAGCAAGTCTAGCTCGTCCTTGTTACAAATCAGTTAACGCATATTTTCCTCTTTGGATAAGAATATTTCTATTTGGTTGTCTAAATTTAGTGACGAGGGGGGCGGGGAGTTTGTATTCTGTGTCACTTAATAGACATGTCTGTCTGCTGCTGAAGTGCTGATTGGCTGGGGTGCACCCGTGTCCTTGCACGTACGCCAGCCCAGTCAAACTGAACTTCATTCAGCACACAATATGGACGTGTACACTATGTGGACACTTGCAGAATACCCCCCCAGTCCTGTATATCTGTTATTGCATTGTGGCCTGAAATAATAGATATTGTGCATGGATTGTTGCTTTGCTGAACTTTCACTTCGTTTTTTTTTTTTTTTTTTTCAGAATTGGCCGAGGAGGTCGGTTTGGTCGTAAGGGTGTTGCCATCAACTTTGTCACTGAAGAAGACAAGCGCACCCTTAAGGACATTGAGGGCTTTTACAACACAGAGATAGAGGAAATGCCCATGAATGTGGCTGACCTGATTTAAGTGAGGCCCTGTGACAGCGATGGGGCTGGCAGAAGTGAATGGGCAGAGGGAAGACTAAAAAAAAAAAAAAAATCGGCACATCCGCAAGCAGCAGCTGGACTTGGGAGGAGTGAAGCAAGGGACAAAAAATGGGGGAGGTGTGGCAGGTTCACCATGCTGCAGCTGGGGCCAGCTGGTACACATGCATTGCACTCTTGCCACAGGCACACTAGCAACAGCGGAATATTGGTTGCAAGCACTTGACCTGTTTAGGCATGGCTTTTGGGAGCTCTAGCCACGTACCCATTGAGGGAAATCAAAATTTAACGCAGAGTCGTGCACGTGTAACCCGATTGGCTTGTTTCTAAGAGCTCGTTCTCTTGCTTATAAGTCCAGTGTCCCACCATTGTTCGCTGTCGTTGGCATGCAGTGGCCAGGAGTGCATCAGCGGTGGCCAGCTGTGCAGTTTTTAAAATGGGGTCGAAAATTCTCGTTTGAGATGATTGTGATGTTGGGGCTCTGCCTGGGCCGAGACTTTGTGTCGACTCCCCTCCCCCAACATTGCCTCGTTCGTGGCCTTTTTTTTTTTTTTCTTTCTTTTTTACTTGCCACGTCGATGCAAGTTTCTTTGAAAGTGTCCGCAGGTGACTCAAAACTAAATAAAAAATGCTAATGGTGTTAATAAAAATAAAGGGAGGAGTGCTTTCTCCCCTGTAACATGACCTTGTTGCGTTTCCACTGTCTTTGCATTTGAGGAACAAAGTTCCTTTTTGAAAGGTATTCTTGTTTCTCAAATGGAACATCTGCCTAATTAAACCTTCTTTCCTGAAAATTGGGAGTTTAACATTGTTCCCGCTGGGTGTTTGTATAGCAGCCTTGCAGGGTGTTAGTGCCTGTGCTTGGAGTGCGTTTGCTGTTTTCTGTACATATTGTACGCCTTCAACTAATTAATATAAGTTTGCTCCGCTAGTTTGCTTTGTACAATAGTAGGCAGCATATTTATAAAGCAAGGGAGTGAATGTTCTTGTCCAAGAGGCCAAGTGTGCATACAGGAAGTGTTCACCCTTTAGCTGCTGGTATTTTGCCACAGTGTAGTTCAGTATTGTACTAATATATAGTATATTGTGTGCTTTGCTAACTGTCTGTCACTGCATAACAAGTCCGTATTTGCAGACATTGAGTGCTATTCTAATTTTTATCGGGTTGGACAAATGAAGGTGCGTTCTCTATTTTTCTGCCCAACAATCGTGGGATTTTTGGGGGGAGATTTTGGTACGCCAAATAAAGCTAATATTTGGAGAGTATAACTTGCCCTGTTCCTTCCACAACGGTGCATTGGGCGTACGAATTGGTGACTCAAGCAAACGATGAGGGCTGTTCCAAAGTGAGCTTGCATTCGCAAATCCTTGGGACCATAAACGACATTTGACGTTACTCTGAACCAATTTCAGTATCTGCATGTAGCATGACATCGGGGCAGTAGTAGCATGGAGTGCTCCGTGCAATTTTCCCGCAGTCTGTAATGCATCACGATTGCATTACGACCTTTGGTAGCGTAGATGTTAAGAGTTAGTGGCACATATTTATTTATTTAAAAATACCTTACAGGCCCAAGGGGCATTGAGTAAGGGGGTTACTTAATACAATGAAAGCACAAGCAAACTAGTATAGAATAAGGTTACAATGCAAGTGAACATCGAAACAACAGAGTAAATTGCAAAATGTAAACGCAAGTGAAGAGAAAAAAAAAAAATGCTGGCACAACAGAATTTGTTTCCGAAATAAGCACTAAAAGAGCATTTGAGTGCAAGTGAAGAAATAAAAAGCTAACAAAAACGCAACACATCGCAAAATAGCTTAAACGACGAGACCATGTTGCAGCACTATTTTACAAAAATGTACCTCAAGCTTGTGGCGAAATGTGTTACGGTTATCACAGGCGATATCATTGGGAAGATCATTTCCCATGCGGGTGGCTTGTGGAAATGCGGATGTGTTTAAAGCGTTCGTATTGCCAAAGATGAGTGTGAAGCTGAGGTGATTCTGTAGCCTGTGTGACGTGAAAAGGGGGCGTTCAAGGTGTAATGAGGCTATTTTATTGCTGTAGACGTACTTATGAAACAGGCATAGGAGAGAGAAAAACTAATGAATAAAATGAAATTTTAGGTCCCGTGGTTGGGGCCCTTAGTCCAGGGCTCCACTGGCACGAGTGGTTCGCTGGGCTTGGTCCAGGAGAGCCAGTTGGCTGTCCTGGTCCTCGTCCGCAAGCCGCGCCTCCCACTGCCTATTAAAATCTTGTTTTTAGTAGTGTGGAGTTTATATGTTTCGGTCTGTTCGGGCATATCCACGTGATGTGCGGTAACGTTGGCGTGTCCCCACACCACGGGCATTCGTCAGTGTATCGTGCTTGGTGAATACGGCTGAGTGTATGTGTGTGTTTGAAGTCGGCGCCAATTCCTCGCCTGTTGACTGTTTAACTTAGGATGAGGGCGTCCATATTGCCTCCGCTCCTGTCTTTGGTGTTCGAGGATGTCGCGCGGTGTAGGAGGAGGCTCGTCACTAGGTCGGTCCGCAGCCCGGATGCTTAGTACGCGAGCTAGCCGGTCCGCCCTTGTGTTGCCCTCCATGCCCTCGTGTGCGGGGCACCAAGTGAGGTTGTGGAATCGGGTAATTTGACTCCCTAGAATTTTTAGTACTAAGCGCGGCGCCGTCCCGGAGAGATACAGGCGGCAGGCGGTTTGTGAGTATGGCAGCAGATACGTCCCTATTCTCCGCATCCCTAATTGCAAGTGCAATCGCTGTGGCTTCTGCTGTGCTGGTAGATTTTGCCCTGACCGATGCAGCTATCACACGATTTTGGTTCGCGGCTACCACCGTATACTTGTTTGTCCCTATCCGTTTGACTCGCGTCTGTGTAGTACGCGCCCGGTTGTCCTCTAAATCTCTGGTGCAAGGTTCTCGCTCGGGCCTTCCGGCGCCCTACATGATATTTCGGCCTCATATTCTTCGGAATTGGGGACACTATTATGTGCTGCCTGACTTCCTGGGTCATCTGCACTGAACTGGGGGCGGAGGGCAAAGCCCAGTTTGGTTAATATGGCCCGACCCTGCGTTGATGCGCACAGCCGTTCCTTTTGCGCGATGTGGGTGGCCGTCCCATATTCCTCGAAGGTATTGTGGATTCCTAATTTGTCGAAACGTTCTGTACTGGTATTTTCTGAGAGTCCTAGAGCAGCTTTAAATGCCCGCCGAATGATCAAGCTGTTTGAGCTCCTGCTTGGTAATGCTTTGGAAGGGGAGTTCATACGTTATCCTACTGATGACAAAGGCGTGTACCAGTCGGATCGTTTCTTCTTCCGAGAAGCCCTCGCGGGTTCGCGTAACCCTACGGATCATCTTGGCTACGTTTTGTGTAGTACCTTTGAGGAGGCGGAGCGTGAGCGCTACTCCACCCGTTTGTTGGATCCATAATCCCAGGACGCCGAGTTTATCCACCTCTCTTACACGCCCTCCGTCCAAGAAAAGTTCGAAACTCGGACGATTTTCTCGTCTCGCGTACTTCGCTCTTATCCGAATAAATTCGGACTTCTCTGGGGCACATATCATGCCGGCCCCTTGCGTGAAGGTCTCGACCTGTTGGATGGCCCACTGGAGAAGCTCCTGCTTATCCCCGTAGGATCCCCGATTTGCCCACAGCGTAATATCTCGTCATAGGAGAGACATTTGACGGCGGATGAGCGGAAGGGGATCAAACAGATGAGGCATATTCAAGTTGTGGGCGTTCGCAAATAAGATAATTTGCGAACGTTTGAGGGGCAATGACGGAGGTTTCGTCGTAGATACCCTAAAGTTTTTGAGGCTTTCGTGCACGCAGCAGTGATGTGTTCAAACCAGGAGAGGCCTGGTGAAAGGTAAACGCCAAGATACTTATAACATGATGCCCGGGAAAGCGTGTCTCCTATGTGGTAGGAAAAAATGGAAACGTCACGCTTACGTCCGAAAGAAACGATTTTACATTTGTTAGTATTTAGGGTCATGAGCCAGGTTCAAATGAAACATTGGCGCCACTACTTAATGCATAACCATTAACTGTTATTAGAGCAGGCAATCGGAACTAAGTGGTTGTAAATGTATTCGTAATGGGCGAGTGCCGTAAAATTTCAGTATTTGTGTTTGAGGGAAATTCACTGACGTTTACGATACTCCCTAAAGCCTTGCCACAGGGAACCAATTTTCGGCGCCGGCCGGCGGCGTCATGCTTAACGAGGTAAATTTATTGACGGATCCCAACTACAAGAGACAAGCTTGGCGCAATGTGGACAGGTCCTCCCTTTGGCCCCGAATTAAGCCGGCCAGTTGGAAAATGTTGCGCTAACAGAACAATTGCTTTTACTTCATTAGGAATTTTAGTTTTAGCACTTAACAAAAATTGTCCGTAGCTCCAGCGCAGATATATCGACCTTTTCTTTTTTTTAGTGCTGCCATGTTTGATGACGTGGTGACGCGTCCATTACTTGCCTCAGCTGCCTCCACGTTTACAATGCAAGTGCGTGACGCCGCTCTCTGCAGCAAACCTCCGTTTTGTGTAGACGGTGGCTTTGTGCACGACACGAAGCTTTGACCACAGCTTTATAGGACATGCAAGTGCTTTTAGAGCTCATTACGCCTTGTCCAAACGACTCGAGCAGCTTATACGATGCTTGTACTAAAAGCGGGGCTGGAAATGTATTCCAAGCTGTCCAAACTTTCCGCTTGTGAATTAAATCAGGATCAGCTTTTATGTGGCCAACATTTTCAAGCAGCGGCTTGTCATGTTTCTGACAGTAAAGTTGCTCGGTGTTTATTTTCAGCCTAATCGCTCGCGGGTGTGCTCTGCTGCGATTGATTTGTTCTTGCTGTGCACAAAGCTTGGAATGTAAATGTTCTGTACTTTGCGGTAGCTTGTAGCAAAGACGCATTATCACTAGTCCCTCGCTTAGTCTGTGGACTTAACGAAACGTTCACCTTCGAACATTCGTGTCTTGTTGGTGTAGTCGCCGTCACTCGTGCTTCGGCACATTGGTTCAAGTGTGTGCCCATTCACTTAATATTGATACGTTGGTGATAGGGTGGGCGTAAGTTCGCGTGCGAGTAGGCGCGGATGTGTGTAGATAACGTGCGAGAAGCTTACTATGCCCGTAAGTGGCGCTACTTCTATTTGTAACGAGTGGTTCTCCTTTAAGTGCTGACGTTCCGGAGTTGAAATCCTTTGAAGGCTAACTATACAGCGCTGGCGGTTGAACTATCCTTTTTGATCCGTGAGGAAAGCCGTGCATCGCGAAGGGCCGGCAACACAGGCAGTCTTATACAGCAGCGGCGGCACGGGTTGATTCCATTCCTTAATATTTGAATCATTATTTTTGCAGCGAACTACCGCGCCCGTCTTCCCTTTATCGTTGCACATTTTGCAGCATGAATTGGGCACAGTGTATTAGCGAACACCCAGTTTGCATTTCCGACAGCTCATCGCACAGTAGCAGGGCAGAAGCAGTAATGGTTCCGTATTCGTGCGCATTCGCTGAGGCAAAGTATGGCGCGCTGCCGAAAGCGCCATCTCATTCCTCTAAAGCAAACTGCTCCGCGAAAAGGGTCAATACAGTATTTCCTTGCATGTCCATGTCTGGAAATGAGTACATCATTTCTATGTTACCGTACAAAGCTGCACCATTTGCAATTGCCGGAGCACGTGCGAGCGATCGGCTGCTTGGGACGCGGGCGAGGCACTCGCGGACGGCAACGCCGGCAGCTCGCTTTGTAAATAGCCTCCGAGCTCGTTCTCATAGCGCGTCGTGCCGTCTCGGAGGTCATAATGTGTGCCTCTTGCTTCTGCCGCCGTAGGCGCTGCAGCTTGCGTGATCTAAAGTCCATTTAACGTGATATAACTAGAGTACTAGATTGGGGGAGTGGGTCCAACGCAAAGTCCCCTGTGAGGCTTTTTTTTTTTTTTATTATTATGGGAAAGTTGGTGGCGCCACCGTCGCTTTCTCCCGAATGAGCGGCCCCGCGCGCCGGCCGGACGCTTGTCGCGTCGGAGACCCTACCGCAGCCAACGTTTATAGAACCTGCTTCAGTTGCCAAACTCTCCGCCTCCGCTGTACTACAGTACTCCCGAAGTGGCGCAAGAACGACTTCCGGTACAGGTAACGCGACCGCAGCAACAGGCGCTATGTAGCAGACGACAGAATACGAGCGAAGGCGGCGGCTCACTTGCAGTTGCGACTATCCGCGCGCAAATATTGAATTGTCTAGCCAACCAATAATTTCCCCCTTTAGGCAGTCGTGCAGTTAATATCTCGGGACTATTCGGCACTTGTAATGGGAGCTCGGTTGGCGCAGGCTCGCGTTAAGTGCAAGGCGACAAGGGTCAACGTTGCTCACTGATTAAACGCACCTTGCGACTGCTTGCGACGACAAAAAGAGTAGCTTTAACGCAGGTTCTATAAACGTTGACTTTGACTGACCGTTTTCCTGGCCAGCAGAGAAAACTGAAAGGTTTTCGTCGGTTGGGAACAAATGCGTTATTGCAGAATTTCGTCGGAGGCGCGCTCGGCGTGCAGTCTCGTGTAGCCGTGTTTATTATTATTATTTTGCTTGGATTTCTTGGCGAGACCCTACATGATTATGAAAATTGCAATCCAGGTTAGATTATGGTAGACGCGTTCAGCTTAAGAAACGGCGGAGATACTAGGAAACACCGCTGCACATTGATTATTCAGGTCGCGAATGCAGCGGAGCGCATTTCATGAATTTTAAGCTCGCAGGCACATTATAGTCTAATAGCATGTATAGGATTCGGCTCTCAGCTCGCACTGAGGGCCGAATCTTGCATAATGAGATTTAATCATTCATAAAGAGGAAAAATAGCTCTTAATTTTGTTTCAGTCATTTGTTATTACCACTCATCGAATTACAATTAGAAGATTAACATTTATGTTCCTTCTTTTAAAAATTCATTGAACATTACAATGCCGCCTTATGTTCTTGATTGTGCATTTTGTAACATCCTTGAATTTTTAACCATATTTTCGTGTGCTTTGTGCATTTTTACCTTGTAGTATGCTCTAGTTTTAAAAATATTTAGGTGTTACATTTTTTTTTTGTTTGCCCCTTCCTTCGATTATTATTCACATATAGCTTGAGGGTATTAAAAATCAATACTTACGTTGTCAGCCTTCTCTCGCTTAATGCATTGGAATGGACTTGTAAGCCATCATAAAATATTATATAAAAAGTGATCAGCTATTGGTTTTATCCTTGCAGAGCACAATAGTTAGTGTATCAAAAGCACAAGAATTGCATATTTTATTAAACAGTTTTGCAGGGTTATTTACAATATTCACAAGAACCACAAGATTTTGAATGGTTTTGAGATTTGGAGCAAACGAGCAATTTTTCTGGCATTCTTGACTTGCTCACTGACTTGCTTCTTTCCGCGAGAGTAAAAATGCATGCGCATTATCAAGTAAAACTTGATTATCTTTACTGTAAATTCCTGAGAATGCACATCACTGCCTAGTTGCACAAGTGACCGATTAGATAGCATGTCTACAATAGACCAAAAGAGACTGCCAAAAACCTTTCCAGTTTTTGTTTCTTTTTTCTTATGACGGGCTCCATACCTGCCAGCAGCTTTACTAGTGGTTGGGAAGGGTGCTTCAAAGCGCTAGGGACAAACGACCTCTTCAGTTAAAGCAGCTGCTGGTGGCACACACGCACGTCCGTGGTAGTAGCTTGGTACTGCATACGCGTGGATAACTTCAAAGCTTTCTTGGCTACATAGCCTGCAGATGGATGGTTGTCGTCACAATCGACAATTCTACGCCAACTCGTAGACGGCAAGAAAGCGTCTTCAATATCCTTCAAAGTGAGAGCACCGCTATTCAAAGTCAAGTCAAAATTTCCTGCACAATCTTGAGGTTCACAGCTTGACTGATTTGAAGATCTCTCTAGCCCAAGCTTGTCCCGATCTGGCGTCTTCCTTTTTTTCGTTGGCGCATTTGAAAGATACGATGGTAGGTTGGGGAAAACTTTGGGCACGCTCCCTTCCACAAGACTCCACTTACCCCTATCGATTTCGACTTTTTGCCCGTTGACAACGAGGGTGTACGTCTTCAAGATGTCCTGACAGTTCAAATGCACATCGCAAAACCCGCGATTTAGGGATGGTCGATGAAATTTTTAATCGATTAACGATTAATCGTTCGTCGGTTTAGCGTATAATCGATTAATCGCTTTCGATGCGGGGTTTTTCGTGGATTAATCGATTAATCGACTTTTTTTCGGGCGCTTTAAAAGGCTGAAACACAGTTATCTACTCACCTATTTTACCTATTTAACGTTTGAAAGGTGGAACCAGGATAAGAAATACAAGCGTATAAACTTTGATAAAGAATAATGTTTAATTTCTTTGAGGTCAACTATAATTGCCACTAGGGACTAGTGAAGGAATAGGCAATATACAGGGTGTTCATATTGACACGTGTACTTGTTTATCTTTCCCCGGTGACCGCTTTTCACCGGCTAACAAATGTTAAACGTTATCGCTCGGCGCAGGACGCACCTGCATGTATCGGAAGTTTCTCGAACGTTATCGATGCTTCTTTCCATTGTCTACTGTCACGGACGCTTATGTAATCTGATTGTATGAGCGACGCAAATTGTCTAGTACTTTCTGGAAGACACGCGGGCACCAGGGATGACCTCTGGAACCTTCGATGACTTTATGTATAAAAGCCGACGCGTTTCGCCGCTGATCAGATTTCGACGATCGGCGGCTGTGTTCGCCGCTATCGTTGTGCTTCGAGTGTAGCTTGCTTTTGTGGGCACAGGTTCGCCCAATAAAACATCCGTTTTGTCATTCACAGTTTTGCGACTGTTTCCTTCACCGTCACTACTACGTGACAATATTTAACTTTTACGGAATTTTTAAAAATCGCCTGTTGCAGGTAGCATAATTCTTATCGTTGAGTTGGGTTATTCGAAGAGGCGGACATCAGTAGCACGAGAAATCGAAAGACATATTTAACCAATTAACAAAAATTGACTAATCAACTTCTTAGTTAATTACTTTACGACACATATTGCAATTTACGAATTGTAGCGGGTGAGTTTGCAAGACGCACCTACTTGAAATGAATTTCCAGGATGACACCAGTTTCGAAATATTATTTCTCAAAGGGTGGGACAAAATACATGGGCGTTCCAGTTACTTTTGTACTTCAATGCATTTTGGTAAAAAAGTAAGTGGACCAACAGTGCATTTTTACGGTGAGTATACGATGGTGCATATCACCAAGCTGGTGTCATTCTGTAAATTCATTCCAAGTGGATACGTCTGACAAGCTCACCGGCTACAATTCGTAAATTGCTATATGTGTCGTAAAGTAAAAACTAAAGTTAATTAGTGATTTTTGTTAATTAGTTGAATATGTGTTTCGATTTCTCGTGCTAATGTCCACCTCATCGAATAACCCAGCTCAATGATAAAAATTACGCTACCTGCCACAGGCGATTTCTAAAAATTCCGTAAAACTTAAAAATGAACACCCTGCATGTTAAAAATGGCACTTACTGAGGAGGGTGGGCATGGAGGAAGGAGAAATTAGAAGATATCATCGCAGCACGACTGACATGAAGTAACGGCGCAACACGTGATCGCCACATCAGAGCGCGTGGTAGGTTTAATGCTGCCGGGTGCAGGGCAGCAGCGCAGCTGAACGGGAGCGCACCCATTTGAAACTACTGCGAACCAAACATTATCGGCCAATACGTTGTCTCTCAGGGTCACGTGCTGACTATATACTGCGAGGTAAAAAGCGAAATAAATGGCTTGACGGTGAGTTCGCTTGCCAAGACTTGCAGCCTCACGTAATGCTCTCTCCTAATCCATTTCTTCCTCCACTGGGGCGGCGTCACTCCGGCCCCCAGGCACCTTGTGTGACGCGTGCGTAAAGCGGGGAAGCGCTTGGCCAGCTCGGCAGGACTCGGGAAAACAGTCAACAGTCGCTCTCAGTCTTCGCAGCCGCGCTGCCGTTGCTCGTACTCCGCATTCTATAGTACGATTTCAAAATTTTCACGCCACTTTAGTCACCGTCTGGAAAACAATTAATCGAACTGCTTTAATCGATTAAACCGATTAAATTAAAGGTAGACATCGATGACAATTAATCGTTTTGCGGCGTACTTTTAGTCGATTAATCGTTCGTCGATATTACCATCCCTACCGCGATTTGTCTGACAGCCTTTTGTCCAGACGGGGAATGGCCCGATCCCACGCAGCGCGGAGAGCCGGATCACGCGGGGCCCAGAAGTGCCTCGATGTTTTGTTGGTCTTATAGCCGCCTGTGCAGCCGGGCACACAAAACGTCGGTATTGCGGACGCGCAAACACCCACAGCTTGAGAACAGCAGCACGTGTGCGCTTTCTGCCTGTGTACTGCAAAAATCCACACGACACGACCCAGTGGCGCACCGATCGGGGGGGGGGGGGAGGTTCGGGGGTTGTAACCCCCCCCCCCCACCCCAGAGGCCGAGTTAACACCCCTTTTGTGTAACCCCTTTTCTTTCCTTGCGCCGTTGAGTACTGCAACTAAGAAGACGCGCAATCGTCAGCACACTCGCAGACTTGCGCAAAAAGCGCATTTTTGCCAATTTGCCTTGAAGAAATTGAATTAGTGCTGTTTAGATGGCATTGGCGAACTGTCACCCCCCCCTGGCACAGATCCTGGGTGCGCTACTGACACGACGCACGCCTCCACTTGTTTGTCCACGCCTGATGAAACTTGCTAGAGCCTGGTGCGACTACAGCGCCACTCGCCGCCGCTGCTGGCGGCGGCGCTGCGCAACAGCGACGAGTTTGAAAACTGAAAGAAGTTCTATAAACGTTGACCGCAGCTGCATGGAGCTTTGACAGGCGGATACTCGGTGGCGTCAACAGTGATATTATTCCCCACCGATCTATTGTAAATAAAATGGAAAAAGAGAGGCGGCAAGAATGCAAACGATGAAACAACGACGGTGCGTCGAGCAGACGACAGCGACTCGGCTCGTGAGCTCGCCTCAGCCAATGAGTGCTGCCGAAACAGCCGGAGCCAACGTTTATACATAGCTTGCACTGATGTCAGTGAGAGGAATTCTGGGATATATGCATCCGCCATGCATATGAACCGCTTACCCTCCCACAGTCGTTGCAAGCCCCGCAAGACGTGTTGTCACCATGGTCATGTGCATGATATTTGGTTGTTCCGACTACAGTGACACTCGCGGAAGAAAAAAACCGACTAACAGCAATTTCTTTTCATTACCGAAGACCGTGGAGAACCAGTGCGAGCGCACGAAAGCGTTGAGCACGAAGCGGCGCAGCCTGGCGCGCATTAAACGTGCTAACTTAGACATCGAGAACCGCAACCTGCGAGTCTGCGGCGCACACTTCATTGCAGGTATATAATTCCGACTTTGACAGCGTGACGACGGCGATATATAACGAAAGGTTATCTTTGTAACTTTGTTCATTTTGCGTTCTTAGGGAAGCCAGCTAAACTGTTCCAAGAGACGGACCCTGACTGGGCTCCGTCTTTTCTCCTCGGCTACAGCGCCATGAACACGGATCGCTCGCGACACCAACGCCTCGAAAAACGACGCGCCGAAAAGCGGCAAGCGAACGCCGAAAAGCGGGGAGCCGAATTGCAGGAACGGCGTGCCGAGGCCGACGCGACAGCGATCGGGCCGTGTGCCGAACGGCCCCTCTCGCCGCACCCGACTGGAGAAACCGACGCTGCCGAAAGTGAAGAGCGTCAAAACCAGCGAGACACCGCGGCGGATGCTTTAAGACTATGTACAACCAGTTGAGAGACCTTGAAAGCGAAAAAAAAAAAAAAAAAACTCTGCGCTTACGCCCATTCGGCACTTGCGTCCATTCCCAGGCGCAGTGGTAGTGTGATCGACGTGTCGCACAGTTGAATCTTTGTACCGTACACGCGCAGATCCAATTAACTGTGCGAAGTAGTCCTCGCAAAAGGACCGTGCAGTTGGAAATGCTGGCATGTCCAAGGAAAAGACGAATAGAAGCCTGTCACGACACAGAGAAAGCAACTGCTCGACGGATTCTCGCAGCGCGCGCGCGTCAGACTAGCGACAAGCCGTTCACAAGCATGGCGGCCGCGGCAGCGAGCCCGCGGATGTGACGTCACGTGCAAGCTATGTATTGGCCGGAGATTCAGAAGGCGATGGCAGCGCCGCCACAATTTCATGGTTTTTTGCTTCACCATTGGCGCTTGCCAAGGCGTCCGCTGGACCAACATCACCTAGAAGACTTCTAGGTGGTGTTGGCTGGACCCACTCCCCCATCTAGTACACTCTAATTCAACCATGGAGGAAGAAAAATATAGGAGGGAGCATTACGTCACGCAGCCAGCCTTGGCAAGCGAACGCTTCGTACAGCCAGCAGTCATGGAGGAAGAAAAATATAGGAGGGAGCATTACGTCACATCCAGACTTGGCCACGGCCGGGCTCGAGCGCGCGCAAGCGCCAGTCGAGCCCGGTCGTGCCTTGGCAAGCGAACGCTTTGTGTAGCCAACAGTGGTGGCCCAACACGTGACCTCTTGCGTCGAGATCACGGAGAATCGAGATTTGCCGTGACGTTTGGTTACCGGCACAGAGTTTCTCACTATATGAGAAACTCTGTTAAGTCGGCCTCAGGGGGGGGGGGGGGGTTGTAACCCCCCCCCTCCCCCCCTGAGGCCGACTTAACCCCCCTCTTTTGTTTAACCCCTTTTCTTTCCTTGCGCATTTGAGTACTGCAACTAAGATGTAAGACGCGCAATCGTCTGCACACTCACAAAAAAGCGCATTTTTTGACAATTTCCAGTGAAGAAACTGAAATTAGTGCTATTTAGATGGTATTGGCAAACTGTCAACCCCCCCCCCCCCCCCCCTCCCCTGGCAGAGATCCTGGGTACGCTACTGGCACGTGCGTCTCAAATGCCTATGATGCTGTCGTTCGGCGACGAACGAACTCGGTTTCGGGAGAGCACGCACGCTTTTTATCCGTGCCTTTGTATTGCAAATCCACCGGGCGACCGCGAACGACGAACACGAACAAAAGGGGCAAATAAAGCCATTTGCTCTAAAGAACGCTAGTAAGTAACCACAAAATGCAGAGTTACTTTCCTTAGATGCGTTTTTACGCTCGAGCCTCAAATTTTGCCAAAAGGACTGTGCTGACGTTTCGTAATCACGTTTTCACACGCTGCCTCGCGTGCCCGCGAATTCAAGCCTGTTTGTTGTATACAAAACAATTCTTGGCGTTGCTGAAACTATTTTGGCATCCGAAGGCGCAGCAGGTCGTATACGGTGATGGAAAATGCCTTGAAGCGACGTCACACTTAGTTCAACGCTCGTCCCTGCCTTTCCTTTATTTCGTTCCCCCCTTTCTCTCTGTACACCGCGGAGCTTACAACGAGGAGGGGCATTACGCAGAAAGTTTTTGAAAAGCCTTTTTTTTTTTTTTGTGTGCTCGTGCGCCTTCGCTGTTTTGTGCAGGGGTGAACGCATTTAGAGCTAGAAACGCAGTCTGTGAACGAGAGTGTTCGGTTGGAATAAGCCCTTGCAGGAAAGCCAACTTACAGATTTTTGCAACCTGCCCGAGCTTAAGCGACCTTTGGAACTGTGGTCACTGCAGGAGTTTAAACAAAACAACATTGCTCGTTACGAGACTGCGGAGTTTGCAATGAACGAAATGCCGCGTTTGTTGTGTTAACCAAAATGGTAGTATAATTCATTGGAGAAGGACTTTCCAGCTGTAGCATCTACTTGGCTGGGCAGCTTCACAAGGAAACCGTTGTGGAATCTAAAGACGAAACAGAAGGGACCTTGGGGGCCTTTTATATCCATCAGAATCATTCTACAAGCTGGCCAATGCCCTTGAAAACAAACTCACTCGTGCATTAAGTCTAACACGTTTACATGCCAAAGCTGTAGCAGAGTTTATGCAGTCGATCAATTGGTGATGTGCCAAAAATTGGTTGCCTAGAGCATTCTACTGCCCTGACAGCATCAGTTGTAAGTTTTTATTGCCTCACAATGATTAATTTTTTCATTAAAGGTGTCAATTAGCAGGGCAGTGAGAATAAACTAAAAACACTGATATCTTGCGTGTTGAAGATCAAATCTTCCCATAGTTATACTTGGAGCTTGCCAAGGTTGAAGACTGGGCGTGTTGGTATGGCATATCTCTAGTGGTTGGAATGCGCAACATTTTAGACGAGAGACACAGATGAGTAACACACACGACGGGAGAGCAGCGCTCTGTCGTGTGTATTCCTCATCTGTGTCTCTCGTCTAAAAATGTTGCGCATTCCAACCTCTAGAGATATACTTGGAGAATGCCAGCAAACTTGAAAGTAGAAAAAAATCGAGAAGCAGACATACACAAAGTGACAGGAAGGTTTTTTCTTGATCGTGTAGTAAACTATGCCGTCCACACGCACGTTAGTACGGACTGTAGAAGGAAACCTTCCTGTCACTTTGTCTATGTCTGCTTCTCGATTTGTTCTTTCAAGTTTGCTGGTATTCTCCAAGTGTCACAGCTGTCACCCGTTCGTCGCCGGCGCGAAGTCAATCGACGGGGTATACAAGCCGGTTGGTCGTTCTGTACTCGAGCGAACACAGTGAAAGAGCCAGAGTCGGGAGTTAAAAAAAAAAGACAGTTTTCGGCTGATCAATACGCACAAATTAATAAAATAAAATTAAAAAAAGACACAAGACAGACTAACACACCTGAACTTCATATAAAACAATGATGACAGAGAAATGTGATGAGCAATTAACAATATATATACATATGAAACAGGGCGCGGATCACATATACAAGAATAACACCTAACAGCATTTCACTAAAATAAAGTTCAAAAGAAAACAACGATGTCATACACGTGTCCGGGCAGCAGCAGCAAGTCCATAAACCGTGAGGTCGGCGCGCAGAGCTTTCCTGAAGAATGCTGGCGGGCCGATCTTGTCGAGGTGGATGGGATTGCTGGGCTTGGTTTCCCGGGAGTCTAGATTTGACGTCCTTCTCTCAAGCAGGTTGAGCTAACTTGAGGCGAACTACCGTGAGCTTCGTTGTAGACGTTGGTTTGTCGTCTCGTACGTTAACTAGTTCCTCGGAGTTCCGACGTGACCAGGTGGCCCAGGCGATGCTGGACGGCACTAGCCCCACGACGGCTTCTCAGCAGCGCATAGGTTCAGCTTTTAGACTAACTAACAGGGCCCAAAACCAGCGCTTAAATAGCCTCTCCTTTCCCTAGTTTCATATGTAGGGGAACTACCGGTATGCAGAGTTCACCTAACTATTTCATGACTCCTCCCAAAAGTATTGGCCGCGCCCCTTGTACCAGGGACGGAGGATGGTAGATTCCCCTCTCTCCAAGGTCGAGTCCCGCCACTGCCCCACACGGACGCACACGCACACCTCTGGGTCCGTTAATCGGCGTGTCGCTTTTTCGAAACGATATGCCACCCCGTGGGGCCACGACGTTTTTGACGCCCCTTAATCGGCGTGTCGCCTTCGCGAAATTATACGCCGCACAGTGAGGACACACGTTTTTGGCGAACGCTAATCGGCGTGTCGATGTTTTGAGAGACTATATGCTGCCCCGTGAGGACACGACGTTTTCGGCGGCCGTTAATTGGCGTCAAAACCACTCGAAAACTCTCGAAAATATGCCGCTCCGTGGCACCATAGTCCCTCAATACTTTTCTGGTCACGAAACTCCGCCGTCACTCTATGGGAGAGCTTGATATATGTCGCTTGAAGACGCCGCACTGCGGCGCCACCGCAGCTGAGAGGCCACCTTTCTGCGTGTTAATCCGGAGAGACTGCAGATGCGGCCGGCCTGGGCTGAACGTTTGGACGCGTACTTTATATTTGTGATAGATTTTTATGTAAGATCCGAAGTCTGGCATTCGACGATTGAATTGGCACGTTCGCCTGACGATGCCGTTCAGCTGTTGCGTGCCGGGGGGCCGTTCCGGCTACAAAGGCACTACCGATAAGGTATCGCTATTTTGCATGCGGAGTGTTCGTGAGCACTTCGAGAATTGGAAGCGAGCCATACCACGGCAAGAAACGGACGATTTCAGCTTCGAGTCCAAGCATGTGCGTGTGTGCGCGATCGCACTTTGATCCATCATCCATCTCCGTACGGACGATTTCACGATAAACAGTGACGCTGTATCGTTGCCGAGGGACAAGCCGCGCCTCAGGCCTACTGCCATTCCTCGTGTTTTCGACGGCCTGTATGTGTGTGTGTGTGTGTTTGTGTGCGTGCGTGCGCGTGTGTGTGTGCGCGCGCGTGTGTGTATGTGATTTTCAGTAGCCAGTACTGTCTACAAGATTTGTTTCATTTATATATTGCAAATGAAATCGGTGCCTATTAGTACCTCCATGAGAACAAAAGCACATATAAAAACGTTGTTCCGGTTTAAACAATAAAATATTTATGAGCTCTAACCTTGATTGCACTGTCTGTGTGTTGATCTTTATAGACGGCAAATTATTCGCATAGCCACTTAGTTTGAGTTCTTGCCTATGGATTTCGCATGCTGATAGCAACAGCTATTGAGTTCTTGCCTATGGATTTCGCATGCTGATAGCAACAGCTATTGACAATTCTAACATTCGCCTAAGGTTGCTACCTCAGCGCTGCGCGGCTCACAAAAGGGTCTTGCCACAGAAGAAATTTTGTTCCCTATTTTGTTTTGATAAATAGGGCATTGGGAACTTAGTGCAACAGGAAAAAGGATGTCAGTTTTCAGCGAAAATTAAATGTTATTTCTCATAGGAATTTTCGCGAGTTAGAACGGCTACATTTGCTTCATAGCCTAGCTCGTTCAAATACTATTATGCGTAGCAGTTTGCCAAGGAGGTATGGTACTGAGTGCAACGGACCGTCAATCCTCGTCACACTGCTTGTGCGAGTTCGAGATTAATAAGCGCAGTGCTGAGTCAGTCGGGCATAATAATACGTTTTGGTTTTGATAGGGTATATTGACAACGAAAATCGCGTTTGAAAACTTTGTCGCACATTTGGAACAACACGCACGAAAACTAGCAAAGGTTGCGATACATGAAAATGACAATGCTTCCCTTCAAGCAAGCGTTTCATTCACGGCTACGATCTGCCGATGTACGTGTTACAAAGCAATTCTGACGTCGTAGAACATTTTATGTTACGTGCGATTAGAATCTGTCACCATCGCCTGAACGGCTCGAGTGCAATCGGAATTCAGTAACAGCACACGACCTTGAGCTCAGGTTGTCGTTTACTGGGAACGCCACGCCGCTAATGTCTTATTCTTTGTACAGCGCATTAAAGTCTCTTAAATGTTTTTAATCGAAGCCGGTTGGGCCAACTAACGACAGATTTCTCAGTAAGAAGAATTCTATGCGCGTCGTCTGCTGACACACGGAGCCGCTAGCTGACTTTGAGATTGTACTACGCGCCTTGATTTCGGTTAGAAAACACTCTCAGATGTTGAAGTTTGGATACTGTAACTGCTACGACAAAAATAGAATGAAAAATAAAATCGAAAAAAAAAAGCTGGGCTTTCGACCGCAACGCGACCAGAGCAGAAAAAATACCGCCGCCGCCTGCGGCTGCCGCTCGGCTAGGTGGCCTTTCTTGAAACCCCTATATATAAAAAGTAGCGTCACGCTTTGAAGAATGCCGCCGCCTCCTCGCACACCCTGTCCGAGGCCGACGCCGCGTCGGTATTGGCCTACTGGCATCACGTGGACCGTCGAGCCCCCGGTCGCTGGCTGCGTTTGTTTACGATCACGCTCCATCGCCATTTTCGCCCGAGAAGCGTCTACCGACTGGCGAGGAGCACGACGATAGCGGCGAACACAGTCGGCGATCGTCGAATCTGATCAGCGGCGAAAGATAAACAAGTGCACGTGTTACAAGCGGTGTAGGCGGCGCAACGGTCGAAAAAGGAGCGCGAAAGAGAGGAGAAACGAGGAGGAGGGAAGGCGGAGGAGGAGAGTGTCGCTACTTTTTATATATAGGGGCTTTACTTTTTATATATAGGGGTTATAGCCTTTCTTAAAGTTACTGTATATGCTACCAAAGGGAGCATATACAGCAACTCTAGCCTTTCTTTTACTATGGCGCCCCTAGCGGCAGGCGCTGGCTCTATATCAAACTGAGGCGGGAGTTTTGTGACCAGAAAAAGCTATTAAGGGACTATGGTGACACCAAGTATAACCATGTACAAACTAGCCCAACAAGCCACTCTCATGAGCTCACTTCCCATAGTTGTTTTCATGACCAGATCTGTTGCTGTCTGCAATCATAGAACATTGTTTATTTGAGCGTGGAAAGGGCATGCTACAGGTCTGCCAGCGCTGGCAGAAAGTGGTTTGTACGTCGAGAAGATTGCAGTTTACAGGTGGTACGTACGGCACGCGCATAGGGTGATTACTGCTGACCTCGACGCTACAGACTGATATGACGCTGTGCCTACAGCATATGAAAGCGCAAGCAGCGGGGTTGGCGCAACAGCGCAACGTGGCGACCGACGGAATGACGAAGTAAATTTATCGGCCCGCCGGCATTGAAGCGCTTGGCCAACGCCGCAGATAGCAAGGAGATAGCGCAAGCTGCTCGCGGGGCCGGACCGGCGGTGACTTCGGAGACGTGACGAAAGGCAGGGGGGCGGGGACATCGACGACACAGACGCTCTTTTTGCGGCCATTTTCGGTTTCAAGGAGCCTGTCAAGGGTAACTAATTGTTCGCGTAGCTCCAACATGAACTCCGCTATTCAAAATTGATCGTTGGGATAGGTAGTGTCGAGGACGGGCCCCAAAGTACTCATTTGCTGTAGCCACGTACCTATTGTTGATAATTAGAAAGTTAATTACCGTAACTTCGCTAATTACGCACGTAAGTGCGGAAATTGCTCTGCATCTAGAGGCCGCCAATCCGTACACTCGAATGGTAAACATAACGTGACCAAGATTTATATTTTTCTAATTTTAAAAATTTGGTACAGCTAAAAAAAAAAAAAGCACCCTGTATATCCAGACGCGATGACGGGTTTCCGAAAGGGTAGGTCGTCAATCGACAGCGTTATTGACCTAGTAACGACTGTTGAACATCAGAAACGTCGCCGTCGATTGACGGCTGCTGTCTTTCTGGATATCAAGGGTGCATTTGATAATGTGCTACATGACGCAGTTTAAATGCCCTTGAAGAACATGGCATTGGTGGCCGTATGCATCAGTGGATAGCCAGCTATCTTCAAGAGAGAGCGATATTTATGACAACTCTAGACGGTCATACAAGGAACCATCCTCTCTACCGTGGGGTGCCTCAAGGAGGTGTACCGAGCCCAACCTTATTTAATGTTGTTCTCGTTGGGCTCGTCAAAGAACTCATAGGCGGAGTCTCTGTCTCTGTGTACGCAGATGACATTTGTATATGGACCACGAGCTTAACGCGCTTACAAGTACAAACGAAGCTACAGCGTGTAGTGTCAATAACGTCGCAATACCTAAATAGTCGTGGACTTCAGCTCTCACCGACAAAGAATGTAGCCATGGCATTTACACGGAAGTCAATGGCCTGCTACCCCGTCATGATTGATGGCGAGATTATACCTTCGGTAACCCACTACAAGTTTCTCGGAGTCACCATCGACCGTGACTCATCTTGGTCGAAGCACATCTCTGCATTGAGAAAAAAGCTGGACAGCTTTGCACAAATCATTCAACATATGTATGAAAAATCTTGGGGGCCATCCCAATCATCTCTTCTGCAGCTCTACCAGGCACATTTTGTTGGATACCTCTGCTACAGCGCGCCTGTACTTTCTCGCATTAGTTCATCTGCTGTCAGCAGACTTGAAGGAGCTCAGGCTTGCGTACTAAGAATTTGCCTAGGATTACCACGATGTACTTCCACATGGGGCACAATTAGAGGACTATATGCGCTTCTGTGATTCATACAATTGCTTATGAGTTGCAGCATCGGTTTTGAGTCGCAGAACACTGTCCAGTTAGCGAGGTTTTGTTGCAGTATGCAGCGGACTGCTTCTCGAACGCTGCTCAACTCAGCTGCTGTAGACGATGTTTGCCCAGCTCGAGTTTATCTGCAACATGAGCCAATGCTAGTGCATTTGAGGCTACTAACTAGACATAGGAATGATCCACTGACAAATGTCACAAGTATACGGTCTGACGCAACCTACTCAGAAGCCGTATTGTCTCAACGAGATCTACTGCCGTCGGACTTCGAACTGCGTGACATACTGGAAGTTCCACTCTGGACGATGGCGAAGTCGACGGTGAAAATCTCAATCCCCGGAATAATGAAAAAGTCGAAAATTCCGCTTGCGGGTCTCAAATATTTTGCGTTATCCTACATTGCTTACAAGTACGGATATACCGAACATGTTTTTGCAGATGATTGTGTTACACAGACCTCTTCCGCGGCAGCTTACACGGTACCTGCAATGGGGATTACGCAGCGGTTTAAGATAGGACACAAAACATCGTCTACAGCAGCTGAGTTGACCGGCGTTCGAGAAGCAGTCCGCTGCATACTGCAACAAAACCTCGCTAACTGGACAGTGTTCTGCGACTCAAAACCGGCGCTGCAACTCATAAGCAATTATATGAATCACAGAAGCGCATATAGTCCTCTAATTTACGACATCATGGCACTGCTTACTGAGGCGTCTCAATCCGGACATACCATTGCGCTGCAGTGGATTTGCAGCCACTGTGGAATAGCCGGAAATGAGCAGGTTGACGCGGAAGCAAAAATGGCGCACACTGACGGGAAGATTATAAAACTTCCCTTTTCCCGTTATGACATCAACGCCTTGCTACATAACGCCATCAAAACGTCTATGGAGCGACAATGGGACGACCTCGAACATCGGCAAGAGCGCCTCTATAGACTTGACGACGGTTTGCGATTCCGACTTCCACTTCGGATGCGGAGAGGCCAAGAAACACTAATCCATCGATTGCGGCTTGGTGTGACGTACACTCGCAAATACTCGGATGTGGAGGGCATGGAAACAGTGCGCTTCGCACAGCTTCTAATCACCGTCTTTTCGCCATGCAGATATTGCTAACGCTCCTGATCGCCTGTTCATCGGCTGCGCACGGTTATGCATCACGTGTTCCCATGACGTTGCCGCCAATGCAAATCCCGGATTGCGGACATGACCAAGGACTTTTCTACAGCGTGGCTGCGACTACAAGGCTCGTCTTCGGGCTTCCATCCGCATCGACTTCGCCAACAGTGCCTGACGTCCATTTAAGCAAGTGGCGCGTTGACCTGCCTTTCAGTGGGCATGGAAACAGTGCGCTTCGCACAGCTTCAAATCACCGTCTTTTCGCCATGCAGGTGTGTATAAAGTCTACTCTTTACGCTAAAAGGTCTGACGACCCATACTTAATGCTGTTTCCATGCCCACAAGTGTTGTGCGAAATAGCATGTGACTGTTGTTCTATACTTCTATTGCTTTTACAATGTGGTGATGTTGAAACTAACCCCGGACCTAGCACGCGTTCGGAGACTTTAACTGAAATAGAATCGTTACCGGAAAATCCCGCGGAACAGATGAAAGTACTGTTTCAATTACTAAAAGATGTACACGCTCGTTCCCTCCAAAGTTCGAAAGCACAAACTGAACTGGCTGCTGACGTTAAGGCTATTAGAAATGGGCAAAAGAACATAGAAACAAAAATCACCGGAATACAAAAAAGACTGTTCGAACTTGAAGAGAAATCGCAGAATTTCGATCAACTTGGAAAAGAATTAAAAGAAATGCACAACCTATTTGGCACTTTAACAGACCGCAGTAATTCCTTTCAAGCACGCCTTGATGAATTTGAAGATAGGTCGAGGCGTGACAACCTAACCTTCCATGGTCTTACTGACGCTAAAGAATCCTGGAGTGATACAGAAAATAAATTGTCAACCGCGATGAAAGGAGCCTTTGAGTCCTTCAGCAACGACTTGATTGATCGCGCGCAGCATCGTCTTGGTCCGTTTTCACCTACCGAATGCCGTCCCATTATAGCCAACTTTACGAGCTTCAAGGCCAAACAAAAAATTCTTTCACTTCGCAACCAGCTGAAAAAACATAACACTTCAGTGAGCGAGGACTTTTCCCCCAGCACCCGTATCTCTCTCGAAAAAAAAAAAAAAAACTAATCAATTTTGCTAAGAGTCAACCGGATTCCCCTCAGTTCAGATTGCGCCACAATAGATTGTTCATGCACAACAAATGCTTCAGCTAGAGCCTTGACTTGGACCGCATTCAAGAGATGGATACGCGTGGCTTTCACCGAGACACTACTGTGCCGCGTGTTTCACCTTAGGAAAGGCAGAGGGCCAGTGGCATATCATCGCAGTCGAAATCATCCGAAGTATCGGTACTTTTCACTTACGCCAGAAGTGTTCTTAATAAACGTAACGCTTTCTCTTCCATGATAGATACATGCAGTGCCAAAATAATCGCCTTAAGGGGGGACGTGGCTTTGAAAATCAACTTCCTGATTTCTCCATGGATTTTGATGAAAATTGGCACAAATGTTTAGAATGTCTCCCTGATACTTCCATAAAAGTTTCAGAGTGATACCTTGAGAATATTTTATTGAGCAGAATTTTTCTCTGTTGAACTTTCTGGAGGGCCTGGGGAGCTTAAAAAACATGATGGAAGGCTCGTTGAGTATTGACTGCATAGCTCAATGCGTGTTGAAGGTCGTGACAGTCTTACTTTTTTTTTTTTCGCAACACAAATTTTTTATATAGTCATTTTTCAAGTTACCTTCGCACCAAGCACACTTTCGGGGTGAACGAATAGCCATGCCATAAATTTATAAAAAGTCAAGATAAAAATGCGAGACTGTCTCGACCTGCACTGTAGTCCAAGGAACGTGACAAAAAAAAAAAACAGAATCAAAATAGGCTAAACGGTAACGAAGAAATCAGCTCCAGAAACTGAGCAGAAAGGCGAAAAAACAGTTTTGAGAAAACGGCTCTCAAAGTTGCACCTTCTCTTCAGTTCTCTAAAACGCACCAAAGTTGTAATCTATGGTGTGTTTTGTGACGTGGGGTTTCTTGGACATGTGGCCTCTGGTCTGCTGAGCCTTCGTTCTGCCTTTTTCATGTTTGTATGGCATTCTTTACTGCTGCTCTACAAAGAGCATGGTGCCTGGGTTTCAAACCAAGTGAGGTGCATAACTATATGGGCATAAAATACAGTAGTTCTAGCATTGTATCTGCAGACTGCCTCATTGATAGCAGCCTCTAGTGCAGTCAGTGAGGCGTTGTTTTCTTTTGGTAGAATCAACCATGCATTACTGAATGAAGGCTCTCAGCAGCCTTCTGAATCATCTTCCATTGACATTGGCTATGGGGTTAGGAGAGCCACTGATAGATAGGCAGCAATGCAGCTGCTAGGTGCTTTCCAGCCTGTACTTTTGTATCATGCCTCACTTCTGCTGCCAGGTGTCTGTGCCAGCCCAAGTGGCCTAGTGAACAGAGCTCATGATGAGGTAATTAAAGGGGTGGTATGATAGGTATTGTTACGAGATATCGTGGCATTACGACAATAGAGTCGGCGCGCGATGTGCCAAGTCGCGGGTTCGAGGTGCCGATGTGCGAAATGCCTCGTCGCGGGTCCGCGGAATAGACGCTCGACGAGCTTAGTCGCGCAGTCCGAGGTGCCGATGCGCGAAATGCCTGGTCGCGGGTCCAAACGCTCGGTAAGCTCAATCGCGCATGTCCGAGGTGCCGACGCGCGAAATGCCTAGCCGCGGGTCCGAGGAATAGACGCTCGAGGTGTCGACACTCCATGAGCAATGTGCCGACACGCGAAATGCCTAGCCGCGGGCTCGAGGAGTCGACGCTCGAGGTGCCGACGCGCGAAGTGCCTAGCCGCGGGTCCGAGGAGTCGACACTCGATGAGCGATGTGCCGACGCGCGAAATGCGTAGCCGCAGGCTCGAGGAGTCGACGCTCGATTTGCTTAGTCGCGCAGTCGGAGGCGCCAATGCACGAAATGCTTAGGCAAGGATCCGAGAAGTCCGCGCGCGATATGCTTCATCGCCGAGTCGGAGACGCCTACGCGCGAAAGGCTTAGCCGCGTGTCCGAGCATTCCGTGCCCGAAGCTTGGTCGCGAAGTCCGCGTCACCGATACTCGGAATGCTTAGCCGCGGGTCTGAGACATCCACAAAAAGCGGAATCGGTCACGCTACTGCGATGTCCGC
>NC_051155.1:250661419-250691419 GCF_013339745.2 Dermacentor silvarum
GCTGGTTCCCGACCTCTTGAAGGCAGATGACGTCGAGGGGGTATGGGTGATTTTGGATGAAGAGGTGGAGCGAACTTGCCTTCTTGTTGAAAGAGCGACAATTCCACTGCCAGATCTCGAGGTGTTCGTGGGCGCTGCGTGTGGTGTTAGCCATTGCTGACGTTCATGCCGCCGCCGTCGCAGTTGTCGGCGTCGCTGACATCACCCGTATTCTTTATGCGCCTGTACGCCTTGATGCGTGTGTTGCTGTTCTCGTCGTCAACCCGCTTGCGCGAACCAAACTCAACCTTGCGTATTCTTCTTTCAAAGTCTTCACTGCTTAGTGTGTTCTCCTTGACTTTATTGTTTAATTCGCCCATCTGGTAAAGCACCTGTTGCATCGTAGCATAAATGCTTTCGAGGGTGACTGCACTTGACTGGCCTGCTGCTGCCGAGACAGCACCGGGCAGCGAGGAGGGCTTGGTGGTTCTTGAGGGGGGAGGAATGGAGATGGCGGGCTGGTAGCCTATCGTTCCGCTTTGCGGCCCTGCCTGTGCGTTGTTGTTTGTTTTGCTTAGCATCGCTTCTAAGCGTTGCATGCGTTGATTTAGGTCGTTAACCTGAGATTTGAGTTTTTTTATTTTCTTCCCTGATGTCTGGCAGTGGAACTGCAGGGGACTCCATCGTAAAAAGAACGTCCTCCAGCAGTTCATTCGCTCTCACCAGGAAAAGCCGCATGTCATCTTATTACAAGAAACAATCACTGGATATGGTCACCCTACCGGGCTATAAATCGCATACCCGGTATGGAGATGGGAAAAGGGGCATCAGCACGCTAGTCATCAACAAATGTACGTTCATAGTCCTTGAATCTTGAATCCAATAAGGTTGAACACTCGCTCGTGGAAATCATCCCCAGCGGACATTTCAAGACAAGTGTATTTATACTTAACATATACAGTACACCCAAAGACCTCAGCCAAAGATTGGCAGCAATCATCAACAGGGCCGTTAGCAAGCCAAGACATTCCCACTCCTGGTGGCCGGAGACTTCAACGCTCCGCATCAAGCATGGGGGTACACACAAGCTAACCGCAAGGGTGTTGACCTATGGCAAGCCACCGTCAATAATAATCTCACACTTATAACAGATCCGGCTTTTCCGACCAGGATCGGCAACTCCTGCTCTAGGGATAACACGCCTGATCTCTTTTTCATACGGAATGTAGAGTCCGCATCTTGGTCCAACCTGCACGTGGACCTGGGCAGCGATCACAATATCCTGGCCACCTGCGTCAACGTGAGAAGCGGGAACCTCAAAGAGTTCACTATTACAGACTGGGACTCCTTTCGCAAGATTAGGGAGGAGCGAGCACAAACACAGGACTCAGCACTTAGTCTAGAGCAGTGGACTGAACAGTTAAAAGACGATATCAGGGCGGCGACAAAGAAAGTCCAGACTGAACTGGAATTGGACAGGATGGATAGCCGCCTCGCTCATCTTCTAGAAGCTAAAAAGTCCCTGTTAAACTGATGGAAAGGGCAGAAACTCAACCGAAGGCCCCGAAAAAAGATCGCGAAGCTTAACAAAACTAGAAGATCACTGCCAAACCATGAGCAGACAACAGTGGGATGAGGTCTGCAGTTCAGTAGATGGTCAGATGAGAGTTGGAGCTAAATGGAACCTACTCAAGCATTTACTCGATGACACAAATACCAAGTCGAACCAAAGACAAGTGATAGCGAAGGTTCTCCACGAGGCATCACAATCAGAGACGGTAGAGACCGTACTTGAAAGACTTGCTCGCAAGTACTTGCCACTGGGCAGCTCGAGTAAAGAAGACTATTCGCCCTACAAAGGCTCATCTTGCCCCGAACTAGATGTCCCCTTCAAGTCATGCGAAGTAAGAGAAGCCCTCTAGAAACTAAATGGCAGGTCAGCCACTGGTCCTGATGACATCCCCAACCGGGCCCTCAGAAACCTGGACGATGGTTCCATACAACGGCTGACAGAAGAGATAATTGGAACATGGGAACGAGGGGTTGTCCCGCAGTCCTGGAAAATGGCCTCGGTCATCCTCATCTCAAAGCCTGGAAGACCCCCGAGTCTCACAAACATCAGACCCATTTCACTTACGTCCTGCGTGGGAAAGGTGGCGGAACATGTCATAAACAACCGCATCTCCAAGCACATCGAGCAACAAGGATTCTTTCCCTACAACATGATCGGCTTTCTTCCGGCCTTGTCAACGCAGGACGTGATGAAGCTTATCAAGTGTCAAATCATTGACAATACCACACGAGATATAAGAGGCATCTTAGGCCTAGACCTGGAGAAGGCGTTTGACAATGTCTCCCATACGCACATTCTGAACTCCATCTCAGAGCTCAATTTGGGAGAAGCCTTCCACTGATACATAAGCTCATTCCTCAGGGATCGCAAGGCCACGCTCAAAATTGGTGACCTCCAGTCTGACAATTTCAGTTTGGGCCCCAGAGGCACGCCACAAGGAGTGGTAGTCTCACCACTACTTTTTAACATTGCCATGAAGAAACTATAGGAAAGGCTGTCCAACATAGAAGGGATCAATCACACGCTCTACGCCGATGACATAACAATCTGGTTCACCGGAGGAAGCGAAGGAGATGTTGAATTAGGCTTACAGGAGGCTGTAGATCAAACAGAGATGTACTTGGAAAGTACGGGGCTTAGATGCTCCCCGAGCATGTCTGAGCTCCTCCTCTACAGGCCAGTCAGGAGAGGTCCCAAACCTAGAGGCTGGAAACCGTTGTCTGAAATTGGCATAAAACTCTACACTAAAAGCGGCTGTACCATCCCCAGAGTAGACACCATTCGGGTCCTGGGCATGTTCATCGAATCCAATGGCAGTAACAATACGACGCTCAACAAGCTCACAGCCAAAACCGAGAACATGATCAGGCTCATCAACAGAGTCTCGAATAGGCTTGGAGGCCTTCAAGAAGAAAGCCTCCTCAGATTATTCCACGCCTTTCTCATGAGTCACATAGTTTATGTGGAAGCCATGCACAATTGGTATAACTCCGAAAAGAAAAAAAAAACTTAACACGCTCATCAGAAAGAGTATCAAAAGAGTACTAGGCATTCTGTTACGGGCGAGCACGGACCTCCTTATGCAACTAGGAGTGCATAACACTTTAGACGAGATAATTGAGGCCCGTCTATCCTGCACCCCGGCTGGAAAGAATATCCTCGCAGTTCTTGGGATCAACCCTATACTCATGGAAGAACGGAAATATCAAATATCAGAAGATCAAAGGAATAATATAAGAGTCGCACCGTTTCCCCGTAATGTTCATCCTCAACACAACGTAGGCAGACGCAGGGCAAGAGCCCTCGCTCTCCTCAAGAGTATACCAAAGACGATCCCCACTCGGCATGTTTTGTCGACGCAGCCCAATATGGACAGTCGTCTAACTTCGCCACTGCCATCGTTGATCACAATGGACAGATAGTGAATGCAGCTTCCCTGAAGTGCTCAACTCCATCCAGAGCGGAGCAGGTCGCAATTGCTATGGCACTCCTAGACAGCAGCAAAACACAATTCTTCACTGATTCGAGATCGGCAGTCAGGGCTTTCGCTTCAGGGTCCATTGCTGAGGAGGCTCACAAGATTATCAAGAGCAAGATCATCTCCACGCACACGATCACGTGGTTTTCGGCGTACCTCGGCCCCCAGCTTGACTCCTTGCCCAATCTCAATGACATCGCCCACTCCCAACCGCGCGCACTAACCCACCGCGCGGGAGCAGGGGCGAGCTCAGAGGCCGGGGTTCTCGAGTTTCGGGGCACTCTCATTACTTTCAACGTAATTACTAAGCACTATCACCTGGGTAGGAGGACTTATCCTCCACCGCATAGAAAACTGGCTAGACCTCTGTCGTCCACTTTACGCATGCTTCAGACTAAGTCCTATCCCAACCTGGCTCTTTTTCATTCGATCACTCCAGAGGCTAGACACCTGCTTGTTTTTTTCTCTTTTTCGTAATAAATGTTTTTCCTCCTCCTCCTCCTCCTCCTCCTCCTTCTCCTCCACAGGCTTTTAGCTCTACTTGCCCCGACTGTGCGGTTGTTAGCAATCTAGAACACATGCTCTGGCGATGCCCCTCGTTACAGGGGCCCAATCGCATCACGGAAGAAGAATGGAGCTCTGCCATCCAGAGCTCAGAACTGTCACGACAAACTTGGGCTGTCCAGAGAGCCCACGATGCGGTGGTTAGGCTCGGCCTACCCGTCCCCACGTGGGAGCGGCCCGCAGCTCTGCCCCAGGGCAGGGCTTCTCAGGACCTATTTAATAAAGTTCTTTGTCTGTCTGTCTGTTCCCTGATGCGCGTACATTCTGGGAGCATTTACTATCGTCACTGGTATTTTGAGCGAAGGAGGTACTAGACTGATTCCGGCTCACATTGTTGTTGTTGGCTTGTTTCTTCTTGCCCGATTGGTTTTTCTGCTTAGACGTGCATGACGAGGTAGAAGGCGGCCGCTGCCCTTGCTTCTCTCCTGGCTTTGGCCACTCCGAGCGGAATCAGGACCTGGACTGGGACTGGAATCGGGACCTGGACCGGGACTTTGACCTGGACTGGGCCCGGGACCTTGAGTGGCCTTGAACGAGGACCTTGAACGAGGACTCAGAGCTGAACCACCGCAGGTGGCTTCGCCTTGGCCTTTCTTCATCATTGTCGTCGTCTTCCGTCCACCTTCCGGGCGGAGGATGCTTTTTGGTGGTAGTGCTGTTGTTTTTGAGCCTTTGCTTGCACTCGCGAGACCCCGTGGCATGGGCTTCGCCGCAGACGGCGCACTTGAGCGAGCACTCGTGGTCGTCCGTGGGGTCGTGCATCTCGCAAGCGAGACATATCTTGATGTTCGGGGTAGGACAAACGTCCGATCGGTGTCCCATGCGCTGGCACACGTAGCAGATTTGTTTTGTGGGCTTGTAGGGGTGGCACTTCGTCTCCCCTTCGTAGTAGTAGACGTATCGTGGAACTACATTAGAGCTGAACGTGATGACGGCCGTCTTGGTCTTTCCCAGCATGCGGGCTTGCACGATTTCCACTCATTGGGTCCTCACCCTTAGGTGGGTCATAAGCTCCTCGGGCGGTGTATCCGGGTCGATTCCTTGAATGACGCCCCGGGCCACTCCGTCTGGTGCCGCAACGTAAGAGTTGACTTCGTAAAAGTTGCCGCCCAACACAATCCGCGTGATCTTGCGCGCAATATCCGCGACCTCCTGATCTGGCGTACTAACAATTATTATGTTGGAACCGGGTCTCAAGCGCACGAGGAAATGCAATTCGTCAACTTTTCCTCCGCAGGCGGCCGAGACGGCTTTCGAGATTTGGCGGTTGGTGAAACTCTTCGCCTGAAGGCCTTTCTTGGGCCGGATGATGATTTTGAAGTCGCTACGTGGCAAAGGGGGGGGGGGGGGGGGTAGTCGTCGCCTCTTCTTAAAAGAAAGCTTCTTTGATGCCCCAGCGCTTGCAGCTGCGTAGGATGTTGAAGAGGTGGTTGAAGCGGGTGATAGGGTTGAAGAGGGTGATACCGGAGAGATCACCCTGCCTGCCACGCGTACTTGCTCGCCTCTGGCGAGCTTCTTCTTCGTTCTTCGCTTGAGGTGTAAAGACCAATTGGAATAAGGACATTCCGATGGCGTCCCTTGTGAAAGGTCCTCGTCCATAATGGCAGAGTCGTCATGGCGATTTCCCGAGATGTCTTGGAAGTCCATGGCTGTGGTTTCTTGCGACGAAGGCCCGGCGGTAGCTTGGACAATAGCACCGGGGGTGGGTGGGGCTGTAATAACAGCACCACCTCCACTCCCTCCGTTAGAAGTAGAAGCGGCCGGCTGGGATCCAGCGATGTGCGCCATAGTGAGCGTCGAGAAACCGTAGCAAGCGAGCGAGCGGCGGAAATTGATTTGGAGAAGAACATCTTGGGTTGATAAGCGCGCTCGGAAACCAAACATGGTATTAGGAAGGAGTGAATGGTCTTCTAAGTAGTTCTGGAGGCGGGTGGTAATCACAATCTCATAAATTTTGCCAAGGCACGAGGTCAGAGAGATAGGTCCAACATTCTCGATCTGAAGCGCCTTGCCTGGTTTCGGGATCAGAATAATGTCTGCATGTTTCCATTCGGGCGGAACTGTACCTTGTTCCCAGTGTGTGTTGAGGGACGTTGTGAGGTCCTGCACTGCTGCATCGCTGAGGTTCCTTATGAGGTCATAGTTGACATGATCAGCACCAGTGGCCGTATTGCGAGTGCAGCTGCGGATAGCGGCATAGACCTCATCAACCGTAATGGGGCTGTAGAGGGTGTGATTTGGGCCCCCCTGGTACTTACCATGATAGGGAGGAGGGGTGGTGGAGCCAAAGCATTTGCATCGGATTTGCTCTAGGAGTTGATCTGCAGTACCTCGGTAGGTGCGGATGAGTCTTGCTACTGCTTTGTTCGTTTCATTTTTCGTTCCAGTGGGGTCGATGAGTGACTTTAGGATATGCCAGGTCCGGGCCGTGCCCAGCGATTTTTGTAGAGTGTCGCTAAATTGAGCCCAATTAAGGCGGATAAGTTGCGCCGCATAGTTTTCCGCCTCGATTGTGAGACCGGTGATCTTAAGCTTTAACTTGCGATTGTGCTGCCGGGTCTTCCACCTCTTGATGAGGCTTTCACGTGCCTACCAAAGGTGGAGAAGATGGCCGTCAGCTTCTGGATTCTGTAATGTTTTGGCTATGCTCTTGGTGCACTTGTCTCTCAGTTGTGTAAGTTGTGCAGTCCAATCACGGAGATCGTTCGAGAGTCAAGGGGCTTTCTTTGCGAAAGGCATTCCAATCTGTGATCCTTGCGTGCCCGATGGGGCTGACACTTGGCGCACTCCGTGAGTTGCGTTCTGCTGATGTAATGGTCGCTGCCCAGTGTCTCTTGCATGTTTTCTCAACTGTACGTCGCCTTGCCCTGAACTAGAGTGAGGTCGGCGCTGGTGTCTTGGCATATGCTGTTTCCGAGTCGCGTGGGTGCACCTGGGTCGTTAAGCAAGTCTAACTGAAAATCGCCTTAGCCGCAGCTAATTGCCTGCCTTTGGCATCTGTTTCCATGTAACCCCACTTGCCATGGTGTGCGTTGAAGTTGCCTAGCATGACGATTTATTTGTCTCGTGCAATACGGCAGGCTTCGATAATGAGAGTCCGAAGATTCCCGTGTTCGATGCCTCGGCCGGCTGTAGATATTCAGCACGAACATGCTGTGTTTGGTGTTCTTTTTCTTGTTTCCTTGCAGGAGCAGCTCGAGAATCACATGGTCGACATTTGTATTAGGTATAGTGTCATAGCCAATGACTGTTAGAGTCTTGTTTACTAGAACGGCCACCTTCCCTTCCTCCAGGCCATCAAAAACCTCGTATCCTGCAAGTGCGGGAAGTGTCCCTGTCTCTTGCAGTGCGATGATATCCAGCGGCACCAATTGTTTGTGAATAAATTGTTGTAATAGGCCCCGTTTACGGTGGTAGCCGCGGCAGTTCCATTGCCAGAATTCTATGGATTTTTGATTTGAGGAAGCTGCGCTGCCCATGCTATTGTTGAGAGGTGGGATGGGGGATTTGGGGAGCCAGCATTAAGCGGCTGGTGGCTAGGGATGGTTGTGTCACGACAGGTGACGTGCCTGTAGTGGCTCACTTTTTACGCGCTATGCTGCTTTGTTCGCTGATGCGTGCATCCAGGCGATTTTCAATGGCGTCTAGTCGAGTACTAAGTTGTGTGCTTTGGTGCAGGAGCATGGCTTCAGAACGGCGCAACAAGGAAGACGAAAAGATTTCAAGGCATCATGATAAGACGACTAGCGAAGTAATCGAAGCATGGAACATTCAAAATAAAAAACAGTCTTGTATCAGCTGTCCCTCTATTGCGCTACAGTATAAAGAAATCCTGTACCTGAATGGTTAACGTGTTCTGGTTTTTTATTGTTCTTTTTGCGTTGTGTGTGGCCACGTGTGTGTATAAATCTGCTCTGTGATATGGAATAAACTTTAGTTGTGAGTCGGCGCTTGTGTTCGTGTGATCTTTCGTCTTTTCGTCTTCCTTGTTGCGCCGTTCTGAAGCCATGCATCTGTACCAACTCGCCCAATTGTCAGTGCTACTCATTGGTGCAGGAGGGCTTGGTTAAGCTGCTGTGTAAGCTGCTGCGTGAGGTAACTCAGAATGGTGTTTAGTATTGAAAGGGTGACTGGAGTGTCCTGGGGGGATTGCGGGGGTTTGGTGGCTGGGGAGTTCGGGGAGGATGGTGCGGGGAGTGAGGTGCGAATCCCCATGATGAGGGCTCTTAGCTGTGCCAGTTCTTTAGCATGCGTGGCTCGTAAAGTTTGTAATTCGCGTTTGAGTGACTCATTTTCGCTAGCTAGGTTGGTATATATGTGCGGGTGGGGTTGATTTTGTGAGTGCGGAGCCTAGAGAGTGGCAACATCTGCCGGCCAGCTCACCTTGGCGCCATCCCAAGCTGGACCCCAGATGTTTCAATAGCTCGGCCAAGGCTACGAGTTCCAAGCACTGCGACAATGGCGGGAAATGTGTCCAACGCGTCCACAACAAAAGCAGATGGGCCTGCCATGGAAGTGCGCCATTCTGCGTAATTCTGATTACGAAGGCGAACGTATGGGCTTCTGGATAGCTCAGGTGCTGCGGGTGAGCGGTAGTCGGGTCCGTTGACTGGGAAAAGCGTAGGTATTCCTGCGTTTGCTAGTTCTTGACGCACAACGGTCTGGATAAGGGAAATGGTGGCATGGGACTCGTCGGGGGTACTCACCAGAAGTTCCGGGAATTGGGGAGGCAGCTTCAATCTAGCGTTGGATGATGCGCACAATATTGTCGGATGCAGCAGGAACGGGTAGGCTATGAAGGTGCCCGCAGGTAGACATCGCAGCCGTGTTCGGAAGACGGGTAAAGTTCGGAGTAATGCGGCGACTTTTTGCTTCTTCAAAGCGTCGACATTCATTGATGATGTTTTGCACTGTGGAGGAGTGCTTAAAAACCAGGAGTGTAAACGCGTCATCCGCGATACCTTTGAGGATATGCGCAACCTTTTCCGCTTCTGGCATCTTGTCATCGACCTTGCGACAAAGCACGAGCACGTCCTGAATGTACGTCACAAAGGACTCGGTGCAAGTCTGAGCGCGGCATGACGGCGTCCAATGGGATTGCCGAACAGATCGATGCGCTTTTGCTAACATACTTCCCAGCTTGTAAATTCCTGTTCATGGTTCAAAAACCATACTTGTGACGTGCCCGACAGGTAAAATATGATGTTTGCTAGCATCAGAGTCGGGTCCCAGTTGCTAGTGCTCACCCGTTTGTACAGTTGAAGCCAATCTTCGACGTCGGTGTTGTCAGAGCCGGAAAAGGTAATCCGTCTTGATATTTGGTAAACCCGCACCTCCACCAAAATGTTACGGGGAGAAAAGACAGTTGACAATGTATTTACAATGAACGATTATATACCACGGTCACAACACAGGCATACAAGATGAAGCCAGTGCGCGCGACTATCGGCGATCGGGCGATCGTCGTCTTCGTCAGTCCTGTCATTACTGTTCGCTACTGCAGCGCCTCGTAGCAATATATATATATATATATATATATATCTTCAACTTGTATGCCTGTGCTGTGCCCGTTAGTGAGAGAGAGAGAGAGAGAATTTATCTGAAACAAGGCAGAGAGGTCGGCCTGAGCTATAGCGCGCTCTAACCTGCTACTCTGCACGGGGGGAATTGGGACGTAAAGGAGTGATGAGGGACGATGATGACACAAGCGAGATGCACAATCATGAAGGCAAGTTCAGCCTCCTGTTTATAAACATTCAGAAATGTCACATATGATGCCACCACGGGGTTCCAGATCTTGGATGCGGTCTACTTCAAATGAACCTTCAGATAAACGCGCAAAGAAGAAGCTAGAACGTGACCTTCTCCTGTGTGTGCCAGCATGGGCGCCAAAAAAAGAAAAGGCTTGACAAAATGTGAAGAGCTGCGATAAGCGGCTCCACTACGGCGAGCGTCTGCTTTTAGCGGCCGTTGTCTGGAAACCGCAAAGAATCACGCGCATTGACTCTACCAGATGCATCAGCATTTTCTGAACGCTTTCGCTCTCATTATATCCATCTCCTGGCTTGCCAGTAGACTCACCGGCTTTATTGGCCCAATCATTATTGGCTTCTTGGCGCAGAGGCCACTACGGCACGCCATGGGTCTAGAGGGCTGCAAAGGCCATTCCTTCTCTGTATCAGCCGATGGGGACGAACATTCGTCGTGTGCTCCCACTGGCCTTGAATTCGCTGTAGGTGTGGTTACTGCCCTCGATGCAGGCATAGGCAGATGTGAAGGTGGCGTCTGCGCCCCGCTATGCAGTTCGTCTGAAGTGCACATGGCTGGGTGGCGCTTTATTCGCGAGCGTTGTTTATTTCGGCGGTAACTAAGGTATAGCTTACGTGAAGTTGTTACAATGCTTACAAGGGTTCTGCAAAAGTGCTGCTCTCAAATTGGCGGTATACTTCAGAGGACTGTATAATACACCACTTTTGGCGCAATCCTGACAATGAGCAATTGTCGTACCTTGTACTACAGGCACAGCTTTGCATGTCTGATTGCGAGACTCAAAGCGAGACGTTATGACCGGGTGAGAGTGCCTACAAGGACTTTTTACCTTTTGTTTCAGGAAGTCCTTGGAAGCTTTTCCGGAAGTATAAACGAATTAATGAACACAACAGCGGTAACGTGGATTTCTCCTCATTTTCCTTCATCGCTAATTGACTGATCCGACGTGTTTGCCTTGCTTTCACATTTTGTCGCCGCGTGCGTAATTTTCTTATATCTATTTTCTGACAAATTTATTTTGTAGGACTGTGTCAAAGGAGACTTTCTCGGAGGTGACGTTAAAAGATCATTGGCAATGGTGCGCTACGTGCGTTCCGTGATCTTTATGAACGGCAAGGGTTGACGAAAGCTTCGAAGACCAGGCAATCATCTCTGACAACCATCGTATAGCGGAACAAGAAGCGGCGTTAGGCAGCAAATGCTGCGCTGTTATTCTTATTATCGACGGATGTCCATGTACAATCACATTTGGCGCAGCACTTGCAGTCTAGTGGTTGGACGTATATTTTCAAAACTCGAATCACGTCACTAAAGAATAGTTATCTCTCAGGCGGACATCATTTGAAGACAAACTAAAGCAATACATTCACTAATTCAACAAAGTTGCATTGTGAACCTTAAGGACCGATAAAATATAATACTGTACAGGACCCGTCCCCCATCCCTTATTTGAAAAACAGTAACGCTGCGCTTTTATTTTCACATTTGGTGAGACGGCCCCAAGAAACTCGTGATGGCGCAAGCTGTGGAATTAGGTTCAGGCGTGCAGGTGCGTGCCGCAGCTGTTCAAAACGCGTCCCGCCGGCGGTTCGCGCTGCGGAGAACCGCAAGTGCTTCAAGGTGCACTAAGGAGAAAAATAACCTGAGCTGCATGAGTAAATTACCCTTCTCGAACGCCAAAAACTCCACTCTTACCACGAGACGAGTCTAGGTGCACCTGAAAATACGCAGGAATGAGAGACCAGTGGTGACGCCTCCTTGCACTTTCCGCACTAGCTGGCCGTACGTCATAGATTTTGACGGCGTACACTCGTGCCTAGTTAATTTTTTATCGATAAAGATGGACTACATTCTATTCTAAAACAATCAAGATTGAACTTAGCAAAGTTTCAAGAACTTTTACTGAGCAAAAATGGCGCAAATACAGCAATAGATATTTTAAAATCTGCGACGTCACACAGGCGTAACGGCGCTGGGGTTTCGGTGAGAAATTCGAAAAATGAAACTTTGAGCTTTCTTTTCTCTTTTAATAATCCACCTGCTACAGCTAAATTAACGAAAATGAAGTTTTCAAGCAATACGTTGTCAGTTTAAGCGGATTTAACATTTCTCTTTCATGCCCCTCCAATGCTGCCATCCGCGCGTTGTCTACTATAATGTAGAGCTTCGCAGCCAAACCAACAGAGAATCCTCGCTGCTAGTGATGTCACAGCTCGGAAATGAACAGAGAAATTCTAAAAAAAAAACACACAGTTTTTGTTTTGTTTTTTCGGAGGGCATAAAAAGCGAAAGCATCAACAACAAAATAGTGGGTCCAAATTAGATTAGTGTCACTTTGTGAGTATAAACATTCAGCGACATTCAGGCAAATTGCCGCGTGACTGGCCGCTCGATGCACCTTATTCGCGGGCTTCTTTCACGCTCCAAAAAAACACTTTTATGTAGCACGTATTGAGCAACAGAAAGCTGTATCGAGAGTTTCTCATGTTGCTCTGCAATTTTCTCATTGTTACTTTTCATCTAATTATAATCTTTGAGAAGTCGATAAATTAATTAAGACTAATTGTGTAATTAGGCGAAATGCAAGAAATAATCTGAGTATCTGCAAGCGACGGTAAACAACATTACCTTGGTTCTGTCCAGCTTCGTGGCATTTGCTTAATTTTAAACCTTGGTGCATGATAGCTGGGGCACCCTGTATAATGCTGGTAATGGGGGCAGAAAGCGGAATCAGTCAACAAGCAAATACAGTTTCGCTCGTAAGGAGAAGCAGTGACGCGATATATGGCGAAACTTATATGGTGCGCAGTGAGCCTTGCACTTCGTGCGGGCGTCTCCGGGTGGTGAAGTGGTAACACTGGGATTTTCTTCTTTCTCTTAGCTATCCTTCTTTCTGCAGGTTTTACGTGCCATAACCAGTTCTGATTATGAGGCACGCCGTAGTGGAGGGCTCCGGATTAATTTCGACCGCCTGGGGTTCTTTAACGTGCACTACAACGCAAGCACACGGGCGTTTTTGCATTTCGCCTCCATCGAAATGCGGCCGCCGCGGCCGGGATTCGATCCCGCGATCTCGGGCTCAGCAGCGCAACGCCTTAGCGGACTGAGCCACCGCGGCGGGTTCTCTTACCTATCCGGACTTAGGCACTGGTCTCTACTGAAACAGTATTTCAGGTTTTTACTTCTGAATTCATTCGTCTTACAGGTGTATTTTACAGGGAGATGGGGGCAGAGTATGCCAATTTGCCTCATCCCCCCCTTCCCACATACATACACTTTTAAAAGCGCGCACTGTCGGTACAGACTGATAAAAAAAAAAACGGCTGGGACCAAATTCTCTTTCTGAATATAGTGGCCACGTAAATAATGATTTTCTTTATTACGACGCGCTGTAGCAGACGACGTCATGCACGACTGCTTTGCGTAGGAGGCTGGAGCTGAGCAGATCCGCGTTGCCTTTTCCCGATGCTATTCCTTTTCAGACTTTTCGCTCTTTACGCGTTTCGACAGTGTTCAGAGCGACGCTCCGCCCGTGTTTTATATAAATGGGATCAGCCGGCTCTGAACGGTGGATGATAAGAGTGCATGGCATAAGATTGAGTGGAAGGTACGTATCGCTACAATATCGCGGCCCAGGGGCCAGATAATGTAAAGGAAAAAAAAAAAGAAAAAGTATTCCCCATCTGTTTTTATTACAATCTCCTGATGTCAAACTTACGTAACCTCCGACGCAAGCACCGGGTGGTGACTCGCAGCGTTGTTTGAACCAGCCAATGAAACACTCTCCTCGTCTACTAGGAGGTGACTTTTGTTTGCTTTCAAAGCGAATAGTATTGCCTTATTTGACAAGCTTTTCGTATCTAATTCGCCGAGCAGAGTTGAGGATCAAGCAGAAGAGGAGAGGGTTTTGTGGGGCCTGTGGGGCCGGGCTAGTGCAGTGAAAGTAGAGAGTTCGATGAGAAGGGTGGTGCTAGCGTTTGTATTTGGCCCGCTTCTTCTTGGTTAGGTGTCTAGTTGGAAATCGCGGTGGCGTGCAACGGAAGGGTAAAATGCAGCTAAAAACGGATCCTAAGCGAAGGAAATTTGGCAGACTGCAGTTATCGTGCACGTGCTGAAAGGGCTCGGCAATGTTATAAGCCACGCAAAAATTCGACAGACACTTTAGCATACGCTAAAGAGGATGAAGGCGAAAGCCTGCCTGCTCACGAGACATTCATTACATTACTTGATATTTCATTCTAATGCTTTGTTACTTCGTCCAAAAACTTTTGACCAATACCGGTGCGTTGATGACGAAAAAAAAAGGCGTAGAATCGAAATTAATTATTAATGCGAAATTATTGTATACCCCATTGCGCGAAAATCCGTCGTAGAAGGCGTGACCGAAAGATGGTACCAAAAGTGGACGACGACGAAAAGAGTAAAAACACGTGAGAAAAAGCTCGAATAACAAAGGAAATTAATGGCTTTGAAAAGAAAATGTGCTACATTTCAGTCTAGGCAGGAATCGAGCCAGAGCCTCCGGGGTGCGAGACGAGCAGGCTTCACCGACGCCACGGCGGCAACGTGGTTCTGGCTTACTGAAGGTGTGCCTAGTGCGTGCTTCATTGCACACGTGACGGTGCAGACAATGGGGAGGAGGTCCTCATGAGTGTATAAAATGAGGGCGTTCATGACGTTCCGGATATACAAATGGCATAATGTTCTTGCATTCCTACATGTAAGCAGTCTTAAGTGTGTCTGTCGAATTTTTTAAAAGCAAAGCTGTTTAAGCCAGCCGTAAAACGTGCGCGTTTCACTAAAAGCGAGCCGTGCCGTAGCCATGGCAACCAGCAACATCGCAGCTACCTGCCACTGCGTTGCCTAGCAACGACCTTGCGGAGCGTCGCGCGCTATGCTTGGGAGAGGGAAAGAGAAAATGAGAGCGAGAGAGAGACAGAGAAACAAATTGTAGCAGCACGAACGAGGCAACACACAGAGGTGCTGCCGACGCCAACCGCGCTTCTCCTGTCCCCGCATTAGCGCCGAACGCTCGCGGTGTCTGTGACTGCAGCAGGCGCCTCTGGCGGCGGCTCGGCCGAGCTCCCAGCAGCTGCGCGCTACTGCGCATGCGCCGTGACGTCATCCCGGCCTTTCGTCTGCTGCGCACCGCCCGTACACTGTGCATAGCTTTCGCCCCACTTCCCCTACGTGTGCTCGGATCACGAGGAAATGCTTATACACTTCGTATAACTTAGCATCACTTGGCATTACTTCGTATAACTTAACATCACTTCGTATAGCCATGACCAGCTAGGAATCGATCAGCTCCGCTGTGTCTTTAGCCTTGCGCCACTAGTGCAAGCTACCCCGATTTTTTTCTGATCATGCATAATCAGTGTGTACGCGTCATATCATATGAGGAGCTTTTGCGGTTTTCATGACGTCGCGTGACAGACAAGTGAAGTGAGGGTGTGCCGAAAAAGTTTTGACCAATCCTGGAGGGCTGATTGCGGGAATGTAATAGAAAATTTTGCAATATGTTTGCACTATATCGCCCCAGTTCCTGCCATAACAAGTTATAGCTTGCGCCGCTTGAATCATGATGAATTCCTTGGGGCCATCTATATTTGAAAACAGAAAGGCAGCGTTGCTATATTTAAACTAAGCACGAGGGAACGGGTCTAGATAAAGTATTAAAATGAGTCACGTCCAACGATTGCGTACCTTTCGGCACGCAATGTTTGGATTATAAACTACCAGAACTCCAGAGATAGTCGACATAGCGTTGCAGTGTCAGTTTTTTATCACCTTCAAATACGTATAAAACGTGTGAGCATCGAATTCGATTGTGTAATCACGACTTACCCTAGATGAGAACGACCTCGCCCACGTGCCCGGTGTGCCCCTTGCCATTGAGCTTCGCCCGTGGTAACACATGTTGGGTTTCCGGAATCTGCTGTTTCCTTTTGTTTTCATCGCAACTGTATGTATACTGTGTGACTTTCAGTAAAAACGTGTGAAGAGCTTGTGTCGTCCTTTCGACCATGCCCGTTCGGGCTTTTTCTTTCGCCATGAAAAATTATACAGCTCCATGGACATGTTGGAATCATGGTGAAGCGAGGCGGGTAATTAAATGCTGCACAAATAAATGCTATACGCACAGTTGTGTTTTTTTTTTCAGACTGCGAATCGTACCATGTCATGCAATGCTTATAATTTATGCAACAGAAACGACAGAGTAATAACGTAATAGAATTTTTATATTTATGCATTACACGTACCGTTCACAGGCTCTGCCGAAATGTATTTCATGTGAAGCGAATGCACAATTTGAGACATAGACGCAGTGAGGTCACGAGAGCGATATCTATGTTTGCCGAGGGGCGAGAAGAGTACAGAGAAGTAACGGCACATGTCGATAGATTTACATATAAGGCTTAAAGAATTAATTTACAGGGTTTTACGTGCCAAAACCACGATCTGATTATGAGGCACGCCGTACTGGGGGACTCCGGAAATTTGAACCACCTGGGGTTCTTTAACGTGCACCTAAATCTAAGTACACGGGTGTTTTCGCCCCCATCGAAATGCGGCCGCCGTGGCCGGGATTCGATCCCGCGACCTCATGCTTAGCAGCCCAACACCATAGCCACTGATCAACCACGGCTTCTTGTTTATATATGCTTGTTGTGCCACACTGACATTCTTGGGCAGTAACTTGAGCAAGAATCGGCGCATACTCAACGGCACACACCCAGTGGCCGAAAATGGGGAAGCCCGAATATTAAACGAAAAATACGAAAATCAAGGAAACCGTTCAGTATGGCACATTATTTCTGAACAGGTCTGTGTGCTTTAGGGATACTTATGTGATCCAACAATATACGTAGAATTCTTATGTTGCGATTATTTAGTTTATTAGGCAGAAGAGAAGTGCGCTTCATTGCTCTACTTTGTCAGTAAAAATTTCTTGCTTTACACTGTACGACCCACCAATTCAAACTAAATCCGGGGGACTTCACTACCAGCTCGCCTAGATTACCATCCTTCGTTCTGCAGCGGCGACAACAAAACGGCACAGCGGCTTGCATGCCACAGATCTGAGCTTGAAACTTGGATGGGGAAATATAGTTCTGGCTTCTGGCTGCTTGTTCTGTAGAGAAAATATGATGGTGACACATGGTTGCGTACGCCACTATAGGTATATGTATGACGTGCCCTTGACATCTGTAGCCGTAGAAAATGACACTCTCACCTCATGTTTGGCAGCGATAAGTAGAGTACTACAATGCCCAGTGAGAATCGCTGTTTTTCTATTCAAGCATAGTTTCTACGTGCAGAGACGTGCAGTTTACCTTGAATAAACACGAATATTTGAGTTTCTTTTCGGTTTTCGTTCAATATACCCAAAGTAGGGTGTTCGATACCTTCAGAATCTAATGTAATTCTTGCTTATCGATTGACTGTTAACTAGCTTTGAGAAGACGCTTTCAAAATCTGACATCAGCAGTTTCATGATACCGTCATCTCCAGTCTTTCGTCTTATCACCCTTTCCTGGCTTAACAAAACTCCGCTCACGGTTAGGCTGGCGTTTCTGATATTCAAGTAGTGTAGTGCACCAGTACAGCTTAACTTGATAATACTACGTAGCGTTCTTTTGTAAATGCGTGAGAGGCTCCCCCTCCTCAAAAAAAAAAAAAAAGAAAGCTTTTCTGCCTGTCATTCATTATTCTGAAAGATCGCACAGACATGAAGGGGAGGGGTCCTGGCGTTACATCAATGACGAGCACCTATTCCAAAGTCATGCACTACGAACAGGAATATCCATTTGGGGCAGGAGTTGGGATGAAAAAAGCTAGGTGCTTAATTAAATGGGTAGATTGAAAAGAAAGAGAGAGGGAATTTTCTGATCTCTTAAATGTAGCCTCTTCATCGACGTCTCCATGTTCCCTTAACGCGACCACGCACACCATTCGCGCAGGATCTATAAGAAGGTCTTATTGGGCAATTTTGTCAAATATCACAAAGTATGGAAGCGTATAAAAAAAAAGACCACGCAGATTCCACGCCTTGCGAGAATCAGTTCTGTGCGAAGCTTTTCGGAGGAATCTAGTAAGGCTAGGTTCCGCAAAGTGTTACCAGATGGCGAAATGTACGTGCAGGCCAGCAATTGTGTGTGCGACGCGAGCGTATATGTAACGAGCATGCCAAGGCACCCCCTGTGCTTTATTGTATTCCGGTAATGAAACGTTAGATCATCTTCCGTTATCACCTGGGGCTTTCCCAAAGGTTATGCACTGTATAACGTAGCCGATCCTGAAGGCGGTGTATAATGTCACATAGCGTCTCAAAACGCTAGCTGCCACACGGTATATGGAGGAAAGTGGCGCGCTTTCGTGGACGAGGAAGCGAATTGTTGCTATGCGATGTTACGCACGCGCCAACCGTCTTAACCCGCTAGATTGCGCGTAGTGTGGTGAGGTTGTTATTCTATTGAAGCACAACCTCACGCGTCTCTGACCTGATTGGTCGGGACGCTGCACCAGTGGAGCTTGGCTACATTCCCGCCATCATATCGACGTGAACGTTTTTATTGATATAGCAATTATATGGACACTTCAACCGGATTTCTGCTGTCGGCGTCGCCGTCGTCGTCGCCGTCGCCGTGAGGTTCCGTATAGGTTCCAAGGGCGATAAAATCATCGCCGCGCGCCGTATGCGCGAGCGAAAGCGCGCGGGGGACGCGCGCTATCACGGAGGGCGAACGCACGGCGGAAAGCAAACGCGACCGTCGCGCGAAAGGCCGTGGGGGTATGGGAGGAGGGAGGCGGAGCGGCGCTGTGCTCCGGCACCAAAGGCGTATCTTGCCACTCAATCTCCCACGCGAAAGCAAGAAACGGGAAGAGGGGGGAGGGGGGGGGGGCAGCTTCTCCTCTGCCAACAACTTCTCCGCTGCCCTTTGCCCGGCGGTGCCGGTCGCCCGCACCGTCTTCTATCTCCACACGGCTCTGACCTTTGTATGTGCTGTGCATTCGCCGCTCAGTTTCCGTTGAAACGATAGACCGTGCGAACCTGCGTTTGCTGCAGCGTTTTGACAGTCGTTGGCTGCGGTCATTCAGTGTGATCTATTCATGTTTGTTTGTGCGCGCTGACACCACCATTGTTAATTCAGTTAGTAAGTCAATGTGTCCAAGTTTATGCAGCCGATAAAACTACTATCCCTACTCCGAATAGCTCTCTACTAATTTGCTATAGCAATCGATGCTTCGCCTTTCGGGCGAAACTGCGACATTTTTTGTTAAAAGGCCTCAAACAAGGCTACACAGAAACTTACCTGTACCTACCGGAATGTACCTGGTAAGAGGAAAATAATTTTTCGAATAGGGAAAGACACTTGCACACACAGACGCGACGCAGAAGGATGCGTCTCGCACCGACGCACGTGGTAACAAAACCCGGAGATTGATACCTATAAATATTGTCGCAAGATGCGAAGAACGGCACGCAGAACGACGGTGGTGTGACAAGATAGATAGATAGATAAGCTTTAATCCAAAGATAGTTTTGTCTTGCCCCAATGGGGCAGCGCTAAAGCCTAATGGTCGGGGCCTCTAGTCCAGGGCTCCGCTGGCTCTTGCCATCTTCTCTGCTCTCTGGATCAGCTTGAGCTGGTCGTCCAGGGCCGAGCTGGACAGCAGTGCCTCCCATTGCTCCCTCGTGGTGTTCGTGTCATGGTGTTCTATGTTGTGTAGCGTGCACTCCCACGTAATGTGGTATAGCGTTGGTGTGGCCCCACACCACGGGCATTCGTCCCTGTAGGCTGTGGGGTGCATGCGATGTAATATGTGTAGGTTCGTGTAAGTGCCTGTCTGGAGCCTACGCCAGGCAGCGGCATCTTCCGTCTTTAGTATTCGATTGGGTGGATATCGCAAGCGACTCCCTCTGTGGTAGTTCAGGATTGCTGAATACTCGGGGTCAACTGGGTCAGGGTCATCTGCAGTCGACGTGATGAGTGCTCGGTTATGTGCAAATTCTCGAGCTGCTCTGTCGGCATACAGGTTACCCGTGATGGCAGCGTGACCCGGTATCCAAATGATGGTTATTATGGTGTTGTCGTCAGTGTCCTCCTTGGGTATTTGGGTGTTTGTGGTGTGACAACAAACACAGGCTCTATATCGAAGGCCCAACAATAATTGTCCGCGCCAAGCTTTATCTTCTTCGGAGAGAGAGATGCTTGCGCTCGTGTCTCTCCCTTCATTGTCTTCTTTAGTCGTGACATTGCCTCCCTTCTAAGAAAGCATCGTCCCGATGCTTTATCGTGACGACGCCAGGATCTGTCCACGCGTATGCTGCAGCGATTTCATTCGGACAAATAAGGCTTCATCCGGACGACGTGCACGATCTCCGGTGTATGCCGTCGACGCCTTGAGGAATGTGAACTATCGGAAACGACTTCATAGTTGACATCAGAAACACGTCGTATGACTTTATACCGGACCGAAGTACCCCCTCAGTAGTTTCTCTGAAAGGCCACGATGGCGAACAGGAGTCCAGACCCAAACTTTCTCTCCAGGCTCGTAGGAGACTCTTTGGTGGCGAAGGTTATAGCGCCCTGCATCGTACTCCTGCTGCCGACGAATACGTATGCGTGCAAGTTGTCGGGCTTCTTCAGTGATGTAGTCAGCATCAGTTTCGACGCCATCGCATCCATGTTCATGCGGCAACATTGCATCGAGCATGGTTGTGACATCGCGACCGTGGAGTAGGCGGAACGGTGTCATCCTCGTTGTCTCTTGTTGAGCCGTATTGTATGCAAAGGTGACATATGGCAATATCTCGTCCCAGTTTTTATGCTCCACATCAACATACATGCAAAGCATATTCGCAAGTGTCTTATTGAGGCGCTCAGTGAGTCCATTCGTTTGCGGATGGTACGCCGTTGCCTACCGATAAGATGTGCCACTAAGTCTTAAAACTGTGCCCAATAGCTCGGCTGTGAATGCAGTTCCTCTGTCAGTTATTAATACTGTGGGGGTGCCATGTCTCAGTACGACATTCTCTATAAAAAATCGAGCTGCTTCACTGGCCGTTCCCCGCGGCAGAGCTTTGGTTTCGGCGTAGCGCGTGAGATAGTCCGTGGCTACGATAATCCATCGGTGTCCCGTAGCAGAAGTTGGAAATGGGCCTAGCAGATACATTCCGACTTGTGCAAATGGAGTTCTGGGTACTTCGATAGGATGGAGGAAGCCTGCTGGATTGACGGCTGGCACTTTCCGCCGCTGGCAATCAAGGCATGTACGGACGTACTGTTGAACGGTCGCCGTCAATCTTGTCCAGTAATACTTTTGTCTCACTCTGCAGAGCGTTCGTGTGAAGCCCAAATGGCCGGATTTCACTTCATCATGGCATGCCTGCAATATTTCATTCCTGAGAGATGGTGGGACGACGAGCAAGTAGGGGATGCCGTTCGGAGAAAAGTTCACTTTATAGAGGACGTCGTTGCGTAAGCAAAACGATGGAAGTCCTCTTCCAAAATCGTTTTGGCAGAGTACAAGTTCGACCCTCCAGGAAGCTAATAATGGGCTCCAATTCTGGGTCTTCGTATTGCTGCTGTGCAAGCGTAGTCGTGTTGACAACCGCAACAAACGCTGTAGCGTCGTCATCTTCTGTACTTGCAGGTTCGAATGGGGCACGAGAAAGGCAGTCAGCGTCCGTATGCCGCTTTCCCTACTTGTACACAATAGTCATATCGAACTCTTGAAGTTTAAGGCTCCAGCGCGCCAATCGTCCTGATGGGTCTTTTAAGTTCGTCAGCCAGCAAAGTGAGTGGTGGTCACTGACATCAAACGAGCGCACCGTACAAATATGGGCGAAACTTTTTCAGCGCCCAAACCACCGCAAGACACTCTTTTTCTGTGGTGGAGTAATTTTCTTCTGTGCGGGAAAGGCTTCTACTTGCATAAGCTATTACTTTTTCAGCGCCGTCTTGTCATTGTACAAGTACAGCTCCTAAGCCGATATTGCTGGCATCGGTGTGAACTGCTGTCGGGGCGTCTTCATCGAAGTGTCCCTAGGACCGGTGGATTTTGAAGGCGTTGCCGTAGCTCGTCGAATGCTTTCTGCTGATCTTCATCCCATACGAATGCTACGTCTTCTCTGGTGAGACGTAGCGCAATGCGTGAAAATTTTTGAATAAAACGCCGGTAATATGCGCATAAGCCTAAAAATCGTCTCACTGCCTTTTTGTCGGATGGCACAGTAAAATGTTCAACGGCAGCTATCTTTTCCGGATCAGGCCGTACCCCCTCATTACTGACAACATGGCCTAGAAAAAGAAGCTCTTCGAAGCCAAAATGGCATTTTTCCGGCTTAAGCGTGAACCTTAATGTAAAAAAAAAGAAAAAAAACAGTGCACATGTGTTCTCTAAAAAGAAAAAGAAACAAGTTCAGTCTAATTATAATATTAATGGGACGCAACTGTTGACTGTGTCAGAATTTAAATATTTGGGAGTGTATTTCACCACTGATTTATCTTGGACACGTCACATTGATCATATTACTGCCAAAGCATCTCGTGTGCTAGGATTTATGAAAAGAAACGCAAAACAATTTCCAATCAAAGCAAAGGCTCTACTCTATCTCTCTAGTGTCCGATCAATACTTGAATATGCCAGCACGTTTTGGGATCCTTGGACACGAACAAACATAGACAAACTGGAAAGAGTTCAGAGTAGGGCTGTGCGCTTTGTATTTAAAAATTACACAAGGAATTTTAGTGTAACAGAGGCCAAAAAGAAAATTGGGTGGGACATGCTGCAAAAACGACGTTTAATTCATAGATTAAAACTGTTCCACAATATTTTTCATTCAAGAACAGGTATTAATCGCTTGAATTATTTACATTTGCCTGACTACGTGTCTATGAGAGTTGATCATGAACTCAAAGTGAAAGAAAGTTCATGTAAAACAAATGTGTTTAAAAAATCCTTTTTCCCCAATACAATCCGTGACTGGAATCGGTTACCACGTGATATTGTGAACATAACTTCAACTGACATGTTTGTACAGGACACTTCATGATGCAATAGTATAGTAATGAACATGATGTAGTGTTTTATCCTGTGTTACCTGTATTATGTTTCTTTTCTTTTTTTCTGTTATGTAATCCCCGCCACTGTAATGCCTATTGAAGGCGCTGTGGGTACTCTGGTAAATAAATAAATAATGGGTCATTGCTTAAGGCCGTATGAGCCCATCAGCGGTGCATCACTGCATGAATCGCACCTCCCCAGGTTTCACGTTAGTGGAGCTGCATTTCGCTCAATGGGTCATTTGACACGCATAAAATTTAATTCACCGCTCAAACCGAGCCTACGACTTAACTCGTGCTAACTGTAATAACTAATAAAAACTAAAACAGTAGGACAGGCGTCCATAATGGCCAAATTGCTGTGGGAGTTAAAGTAAAAAAATGATGGTTTCACAGCCTACAGCTCAACACTCGTTTTCAAAAGAAAAACTACAAAGCAAGAATCAAAACCACATGATGGATGACAAGGCGCGTGTGAACAATGGGAACACCCTCCGACGCGTTCCGGTAAAGATTAGGTTTGCAGCTGCTTCGAAAGGTGTTTACGTCATTAAAAACCCTCGTGTGAAGTGCAAACCGTAAATGTATGCTAATGACGTCTGCGAATGATGCGAAGCACGTTCCTCCTCCCGCGTGTGTTCCTTCTCCCGCATGGGTAGACCACGGAAAGTAAAGACGCCAGAAGAACAGCGTGAATATAATGTCGTTGTGAAGTAATAAAGGGTGTGGTTAAGTACATTTCACTTTACTCTGGTTTTTATCAATTGTAGAGCCACGTGTGTTAATTCAAGTGACGTCACAATGGGTAATCGTTGTGGATGTCGTTTACAAATTCGTTGTCCAACCACCTTCACAGCGTGGATTGGAGCCACAGTTTTTTCTTCATTCAGACAACGTCAAAGTGAACACTCTTGCAGCAGAAGTTGCAGGACGCACGACGAGCTGGGCACTCAGGACGCGAATGCGACGCACACCCACAGAACGAACATGATTGCCAGGCTTATCAACGGACGCTAGCTTCCCTTTGCGCATCCGAATAGCGTCGACAGCAACCGAAGGTGATTCTTATGAGTCATGAATTCTGCGTTCGTTATCAAGGTCTTCGTGCTGGCGCGCTTGAGTCAACGCCCCTTGCAACGTTAAGTTCGGGCTTTGACAGAGTTGATCCGAAAGCTTTCGGGGGAGCAAACCAACGATAAAGCGATCTCGAACAAGCCTATCTTCAACAACAGACGTTGAGTAGCTGCAGCGCTTTACCAAGGTACGGAGCGCGGTGAAAAAATGCTTGCAGTGGCTTAGCTCGGCTATGCCAGGATATACGTAGCGTTAGCAAAGGTTCAGCTGATTATTCTTAGCTTTCCTGGTTATCTAGATTGTCAAGGATTAGCTTGATTGTCATGCTTACTGCTGCTCCAATGACACACACAAACGCCAGTCAGAAGCGCAGCGGCTCCAGCGCAGTGTCAGACGGCGACTGCACAGCGAGCGCGCGCCGGCGCCAGTGCGACGACGTCACTCCTCTGGAATGCGCAGACCGGCGGCGGAGTGCGCGAGAGGTGCCGGCTCCGGTGGCTCCGGTGCGCAAGCCGTGTGACATCACTGATCCTTGCGCATGCGCAGCACGGCTCCTGATGTGCCGCGCGAAACGGGCTTGGCTAGGCCAGTGTAGCTAACGCTACAAAATGCATCGACGGTCTCACTCGGTTGCTGCGTCCGGCGGTGGAAGCGTGCAGACTCGTATAATTCGTTTAGTGGGTGGACGAAATGCTCGGTGAACGCCTTCTTGACAACTGCTACATCGTCGGCGTCTTCTGACAACGTTGACGCAAGAACCGTTCTCGCTATCGGCTCCATGCAGTAAAGCATGCACCGGACCTGGACTTCTTGTGCTTCTGGATTTAGGTTAGGTCCTGCGAAGAGGACGTCGTTCAGTGACAGCTTTCCCGCTGCTTTGGAGGAGGCATCGAAGACGACCCTCAACTTGGTTGTTTTGCTACCCGGCCGGACAACACCCAGTTCGTTCGCTTCCTCAGCATGTCCGGCTTGCAGGTCATTCCTAATCACCTAATCGTAGTCGAGAATTGTTTCTTCGTGTCGCAGCAGCTTCGCCGTTATTGAGTGAAGTCTGTTCGATGCCATGCTCTTGCTGTCCGTCAAGTCTGACGCGTTCTCCGTCCAAGGAGAGTTACTTCGTTTCTACCGTTCTTGTGGACGATGCTTTCTTCAAAGACCCGAAGAACGTTGTCGTCTTTGGCCAGCTGTGCATCGTCGACGATTCCAAAATGCTCCAGCGCCCACAATGACCTCAACTGACGAGAAATTTAGTCGGGTTCTGTGGTCACGCCTACCCGCATCACTTCGGTGCTCGTTAGGCAGGTTGCGACGGACGATGTAGACTCCGTGACCTGCAAAGTCCACCTAAATGCAGTCTCCGTGGCCGCGAGATTCCCACAGAGGCGCTTGACATTTCCTGTTTTTATGTCCCAATAGTGATCTTCCCCGATAAGCAGCTCAACTCCAACACCAGGATGGTAACCGTCAGGTAAGGTGTCAGCAAGCTGGAGGCCTTGTTCATGAGCGATGCTGGCCGTGCAGTCGTCAAGTGGTGGCAGGAGGTCTCCGCAGATCTCGGGCACCTCTAGTGCTTCGATGCTGACTCTGGCATTGTTGTGCCAATTCCGTAGCCCGCATTCTACGTCTTTTCTCAGACGGCTTCACGCTTCCGAAGGCGTAAATAGCGAGCTTCTCCCCTCCTGTGACGCGAAGATTGAGGCGCCGGGAAACTTCCTGTCGTATAAATGTTCTCTAGCTGCCACCGTCGTGCAGCATTATCACCAGAGCACTCTTGCGCTGGCCTTCCGCATACGCTCGTGCCGTCTGTAGAAGCACACGGGTCGCTCCGCGTGCTGGTCCCACCTGAAGCGACGATTGCACTGTTGTCTCTGCTGGTGCAGCATCTTCGACTGAGGGAGGTCACGTCAGTCTTTGATTGAGTTCGCAGACGCCTGTTGCGTGTCGTCCAGTGCATTTGGCGCATCTACAGCCACCTTGCAGTTCTGCACTCAGTGGCCCGGTGCTTCTTTTTCGCACACTTGTTACAGCGCTGCTCCCTTGACATCACCGCCTTCTTCTTGTCTATGGGTACGGGAACGACACAGTTCGCTGGTTGATGTACTTCTGCATCGCAATATGCGCATTGCGCATCGCCGCCGGTTACAGTGGGAACAGACGCCGATGGGTTTTGAGGACGAACGTCCCCTTTGACCGGTGCTTTCTGTTTGATAGCGGCATCCTGCACATGGCGTAATGCACTCTGGGCTCTCTCTCTGCTCTCAACCTCCCCTCTCATGAAATCCAAGAAACCGAGAAGCTCGTCTTCGGGTGTTTCAGGTGGCGCGGCCTTCCATTGTAAGTACGCCGTGCAAAGTTCTCTTGGGATGCTTTTACGAAGGACTGTGAGAAGCAGCGCGCCGTAGGTGCTTGACGACACTCCCAGCGTCTCTATACTTCGGACTCTGGAGCGGAGTTCATACCTCCACGCAGATTGTGCACAGGCCGAACTTCAAGCAAACGCGACATGTGCTCCTCAATTTTGACGTCCTCTTTCCCAAATCTCTCGATGAGGGTCTTCACCGCGATATTGTAGTTTTGATCGCTGATCGACAACCCTTCTATAGCAGTTGTGGCTTTTCCGGTTAGGTAACTCGTTAAGTATTGGAACTTGGCTATTGCAGGCAGGGTGCTGTTCTAGTTGATTCTAATTGGTTCCAAAATTTCTGCCACGAGCGCAGATCTCCGCTGAATTTTGCGATTTCCAACTTCGGTAATTTGGTTGTTGCTTATGGTGGCTGGAATACCGCGCCTGTGACGGAACCAATGTGGTGTGCTTCCTGCTCTGAAGTGTTGCCTGTCACTGACGGAGTTGTTGACCTGCTCTCGTTGGCTGTCTGATTTCTGAGAGCTCTCTTGAGCTTTGTTTTAAGGGAGCATATCTTCTCCCTGTATGCAGCGCAAGCTTCTAATTCGGCATCTAATTCTTGAAGATCTATCTTTTTTTCGATGCTCTCGTTTACAGATTTCAACTCCTCTGCCTGTTCAAGAAGAAGGTCGAGGTGTTCCTCAAGCTCACCAACTTGGATGGTTGGCGATTGCAGTGGGTCGCTGGCCGCTGGGATGATCTTGTCGATTGCTTGTCGCAGGGCGGCCTGCTTCTTCTGCAGTCGTTCCATGGCGCTTTCGATGTCAGTAGGCGAAGTAATCCCGAGTTCCGGCACCAAAATGTGATGAATACTCGCTCCGATGTGCTGAATCTAATTACTGTCGCCCTTGAACGACAGCTAACTTTTGCTGCCCGTTCAGCTTCGGCCGCGTCGCGCAGGAGCCACGAAGGAAGAAGTTCACTCTTTGGGATCCGTTTCGAGACTGGTTTATTGTGTAGTAGTACATGGCTAGAGTAGGGAAAGGATAGCGGAAAGAGAGAAGTTAAGAAACACAGTAAAATTGCGTGAGTCATGCACCTGCAGTGCCATGGAGAGGGTGCAGTGGCCACTGTCGGGTCGGTGACACGGGACACGGTGGTATTCACAATTAACTTGCTCGGACGCTTTTGTTAAGGGCCCCCCGTCGGCTCTCGCTTCGTGGTCTTCGTGGTTGTCATCGAATCTCTTAACAGACAATGCTCTCGTCAGCATACAAGCCAATTATTATTAGATTGCATGCAGTAGTAAACCTGCAATCTCGCATAATAGGTAGCTTACTGTGTCCTGCAGCTTTGAAAGCCTCTCCTTTGTTTCTATTCCAGCAAGGTGGTTGACAATTTTCCTTACATGAACCTTCTGTTGCCTTGCGGCGTTATGCAGAACTAATTTGCCATATTGTGCGTGCCTATACTTCAAGTTTTCGATTAATCCGGCCTTGCTTTGTCATTTGCTAGCTCAGATGGTAGAGCGACCAGCCCTAAAAAAGCGTTGGTTCCGAGTGCAAACCTAGGACCAGAATTATTTTGGCTCAACTATTAAGCATTATTTTTAGAGAAACCTGGAATGAGTTTCCTTTTTACTTAGATGCTACAGTCGAGTGCATGGTAATTTCTTGCTTTCGTGAATTACTTGTAGTACAAGCTCACACACATGTGCCCACACCATTCCAGATCATCTAAAAACGTTTTTTTTTTTCAAATCTGCCTCTTTGAAAAGGTATGGACAGGGCCTGCTTAAAATGCTACGAAATGCCAAATGAACAGATGCAATAGATTAAGTGATGACCAAACACACGATTTCTGCGCACAACACTGACATCTGCCCGATGCTTCAAAATCAGAATTACTCCCACCTAACATCTATGGATTTTGTAGATTTTTCTCATGTACTGAAAACTACATTCACTGTTCTTGTCACAGTTGAGCAGACCCTACTTATCCCTATGCGAAGAAACAAAGCTTGTCAAACGTAGAGTCGCTGAAATGGTTTTGTTCTTCCTAAGAGTATTGCCTAGGCATAGTATATCGCGTGGAGTGCTTTCTCACAAACATTTTGTGACAGTGCATTATAATAAAACAGCCACAAAAAGATTTGCCCTCTTCTCAAGCCATGGCATTCCTCCTCCAATTTCTTACCTTGCAGTCATGTCTATGTACTGCCCCCTTAGACACAATGTCAAGTGGTTGACTTGAACTTTGTGTTCCCGCATCTCTCTCTCACACAGTTTATCTCATTACTGTGGTGCTGACGGCCTCAAACGAATTACATGAATCACTCACGTTTCCCACAGCGTGCTGTCGCTGCAGCTTACTCCCTGCACATGTCCGAAGTGCAAGATGATACCAGCACAGCACAGTGCTTGTACCATTCATGTTTCTGCTACCAAAAACGATATTGCTACACCTATCTTTTATGTGAGAACTCCTTTGCATCCCATCAGCTGTTATCATCACTGTACTATTGTTAACCTTTGTCGCATTATTTGTGCCCCTCACCTACTGCCTCACACTTCTACAACAGAGCCGACTTTTTTAAAGAAACTCGTTATTCCCCTCCTTCCCTCGAATGCATGCGTAACAACTGCAGCTGCAGCAGATGATTTGCATTCTAAGGCGGAAGTGAGCAATTGGTTTCAAGAAACATCTACATGTCTAAGATTTGTGTATTACTGCGATAGCAATTCTATGGAAATTCCAGGCGCATTTCTGCCGTCAACGTGAGGTTCTGTATAAATTCCAAGGGCCATAAAATCGTCGCCGCGTGCCGTATGCTGGATGTGCAAGGAAAGCCTGCGAGCCGGCGATCGCGGCTCAATCTCGCGCACGCAAGTGAGGGAAGCGCGGCGCGCCGTCTTCCAGTTGCGCGCAACGCTCAGGAGGGAAAGTAGGGAGGGTGGGAGGGGGGCGTTCTGCTTTGGGTGGCCCGAGCGGCCGCTCGCGCCCGCCAGGGCCGCTGTATCTTGAAAGCCATCTACGACGGGGACAGAGTCTGCCATGCGCTGTGTTTTCGAGACTTAGTTCGCGTTGATGCGAGCGGCAGCAGCACGAAGGTCAATTCACTCGCTGCTGTTGGCGCGCTTCTTCACTCCAGCGTTTCGACAGCGAGTTTCCGCGGTCATCGAGTGAGACGTGTTCATGTTTGCTGGTGCGCGAGTGACACCATGTTTGTTAATTTAGTTAGTGTGCCTATGTTTACAAGTTTATACGGCCGATGAAACTACTATCCTTAGATCCTATAGCTGTCCACTAATTTACTATCGCAATCGATGCCTTCCCTTTCGGGCGAAACTGTGCCTTTTCTTTATAAGTGTAAAAATTTTTGAAAATTGCCTGTGACAGGATAGCACAATTCGTACCTTTCATCTAAATTACTCGATGAGGCGGCCATTAGTTCTGTGAGAAAACAAAATGCTCCATTAAATAATGAACATAATTACGCTAAGAAACGTTTATTGCGATAGCAATTATATGGACACTTCAACCGGATTTCTGCCGTCGCCGTCGTCGTCGCCGTCGCCGTCGCCGTGAGGTTCCCTATAGATAAAATCTTCACCGCGCGCCGTATGCCCGAGCGGAAGCGTGCGGA
>NC_051155.1:250696419-250743919 GCF_013339745.2 Dermacentor silvarum
ATTCAGCCTTCAGAAACAGCCGCTCTGCCTGCTGCCACCGCTCGCGAAATAGCATCCTTCCTCCTGAAAAACTTTATTCTCCGTCACGGTGCACCTCGCGAACTTTTGAGTGATAGAGGACGTGTCTTCCTCTCCGAAGTCGTAAACGCGCTCCTTGCTGAATGTCGCATCGTTCACCGCACCACCACCGCCTACCATCCTCAAACTAATGGTTTGACGGAACGATTTAACCGCACCCTTGGCGACATGCTCTCCAAATACGTCGCCTCTGATCACACTGATTGGGACCTCATTTTGCCATTCATCACGTTCGCCTACAACACTGCACCACAGGCGACCACAAACTTATTCCCATTCTTCCTCTTATATGGCCGCGAACCTTCGACTACCCACGACACCATTCTTCCGTACAGACCCGACTCATCCGAATGTACGCCCATCTCTGAAGCTGCCCGCCGCGCAGAGGAATGCCGTCAGCTCGCCCGTTCTTTTACAGCCATCGACCAATGGCAACAAAAATCTCGACGTGATGATGATCACCCGCATTGTCACTTTCTTCCGGACTCCCTTGTGTGGCTTTGGGTTCCTGCCGTTCCTGCTGGACTCTCATCCAAGCTTGTTTCCAAATATCAAGGACTCTACCGTGTTGTAGCACAGACATCGCCTGTGAACTATATTGTCAAGCCTGTCACGCCACCTACGGACCAACGCTGTCGTGGGCGTGAAACCGTCCACGTACAACGCCTGAAGCCGTATTACGACCCAATGATTCTATGTTAACCATGAGTCGCCAGGATGGCTCCTTTTCCGATGGGGGGCGATTGTAGTGAAGAGGAATACCCGGCGCTGCAGCCACATCGCCAGTCGTCCGGGAGGCGCGAGCTCGAGATTGCCTGAGCTGTTCTGGTTGAGACACGCTGCCTGCTGTTCTCTCGTCCTGTATTCATATTAGAATATGTATAATTAATTTCGTTATACTGTCAATGCCATCAGGGATTTTTACAGGAGTGGGTTAGAAGGGTCTGTAGACATTGTGGTACAGGCATTCACAAAAGTATACAATAGGATAACTAGAATATACTATGTTAACAGCATTGGGTAGGGCAAAATGATAACGCATAATAATAACATAACATCATCCACAACATCACATCCCAGATTTCCAATTCACCTGGTAAGTAAAACAATGATAAACACAATAATGATAGCATCACTTACTCGTAGCTGACAGCACAGTTTGGCCAGCAAGTTCAACAAGTTTGTCAACGGTATAGGCTGTGCGACTACCGTCTGTGCTAAAGCATTCCAGTCACGAACAGCTCGCGGGAAGAACGAATAAATAAATGTATTGTTAGCGCAGAAATATTCTTGGAGTGTAAGGTGATGCTTTTATGACGGGTTTCTCTAGACGTGTTATATGAAATGTAGGTGTCAGGATCCACTTAAACCTTATTATGCAGGATGAGATACAAAAATTTGAGTCTGTACAGCATCGCATGACTGGTTAGTCTATGAAGGCCGATCTCGGACAGCATCTGCGTAGGCGAGTCGGTGCGTCTATATCTGTTACAGATAAAATGTGCCGCTTTTCGCTGACAGCCTCAAGCATAGCTATTTGAATTTGCGCGAACGGAAACCACGCCACGCTCGCATATTCAAAGATAGGACGTATGAACGTCACATAGGCCAAGAGCTTGGCTTCCTTCGTAGAGTATCGCAGGGCACGCTTTAAAAACATTAGCTGTCGCATCGCTTTGCTTGCCACGTGCTCTACATGAGCCGACCATCCTAGATCTGATGATATGACGACGCCCAAGTACTTATACTGAGTGACAGTGCTAAGGATGGTACTATCATAGCCGTACGGGATTTCTTTTTTGTTACCGACATTGAAACTGTTTTATCAAAGTTGATGGCCATTTGCCAGTTCTCACACCATTGGGCTATCAAAGCAAAATCCTTGTTAAGACTAATTTGATCTTGTCGGTTTAATACTTCTCTGTACAAGACGCAGTCATCTGCAAATAACATAATCTTGGGTTCAACCTGACTAGTTATGTCGTTTATGAACAGAATTAACATGATAGGAGCCAGAACGGAACCCTGGTGTACACCAGAAACGACTGGCATAATTTCAGAAGTGTGGGCGCCTAACTGAACAGACTGGCGGCGATCAGATAAGTAACAGCTAATCGAACGAAAGGCCCATCTCCTTGTATATGTTTAAGCTTAAGAAGTAGTTTAGCGTGGCAAACACAGTCAAAGGCCTTTGGAAAGTCTAGGTAAATTACATCTATTTGTATTTGGTCGTTAATTGCTTTGGCGAAATCGTGTAGGATGTCAACAAGTTGGGTAACTGTAGACAGACCAGTCCTGAAGCCATGTTGGTAGGAATGGAGAACATTATTTGCCTCAACGAACTCTGTAACGGATTTTAAGATAATATGTTCCAAGATTTTACAGCAAGTGCATGTGAGAGAAATAAACCTATAAATTGATTGACAAGAGGTACCATCCGATTTGTAGACTTGTGATTTGGGATTCAAAGCTTCGCTGACACACACACACACACACACACACACACACACACACACACACACACACACACACACACACACACACACACACACACACACACACACACACGCACACGCACACGCACACACACCCACACACACACACACACGCACACGCACGCACACACGCACACAGGGTGTTTCAGCGAACACTTTCAAAAATTCTTAAAGGTTGCCTGTGGCAGATAACGCAATTCTAGTTCATGAGCTGGTATACTCGAAGAGGCGGACATTACTTGCACAAGAAATTGAAATGCATAATCGAATAATTAACAGAAATTCACTAATTAAGTTTTTAACTAATTACCTGTTGGCCCATATTGCAATTTACAAATAGTAGCCGTGGAGTTCACAAGGCGGATCCACCTGGAATGAATTCTCGGGATGACACCAGTTTCGAGATATTAATTCCCGAACTTTGCGGAGAAATGCATTGGCGTTCCAGTTAGGTTCTTAACCAAACGTCGCTTTATGGGCCATCAGGTCATTAGTTAGAAACTTAATTAGTGAAGTTTTGTTAATTAGTCGATTATGCATTTCAATGTTTTGTGTAAGTGATGTCCGCCTCTTCGAGTAGACCACCTCATTAACTAGAATTGGGCTATCTGCCACAGGCAACCTTAAATAAATTTTGAAAGTGTTCGCTGAAACACCCTATATATATATATATATATATATATATATATGTGGGTTCGTTCCCCATCTGCAGAGAGTTGTTTTTTCATCCATTTTAATTACTGTCAATTTATCATTTTGTTTAATTGAATTATTAAGTACAAGTGATTTCCCCTATGTTGTCCTTGATGTCATTGTTTGTTGGCTTCTTATGATATGATAATAAAAATCGGGCCCCTCGGTTCCCTTTCTTCTCGTTCATTACATAACGAGGGCTCGAATCCGGCAACATTGATGCCTTCAGGTAGCATATGTGGGTTTATTGACCAGTTGTCATCACCCAAAAAGATCACGTGCTCGTGACGCCTGCGGCAGAAAGGATGTTCCACATCCGCCCCTAGGTTTGTGGGTGGTGGCGCTGGTTAACACTCCCAGGGTTAATTCTAGTTGTAAAACATAAATACCCCAGAAAGTGGAAGGGTGAACGGCTCCGCGGTAGCTCAATGGTGAGAGCATCGCACGCGTAATGCGAAGACGTGGGTTAGTTCCCCACCTGCGGACAGTTGTTTCTTTTATTCAATTAGTAAGTACAAGTAATTTCCCCTATGTTGTCCTTGATGTAATTGTTTGTTGGCTTCTTATGATATGATAATAAAAATCGGGCCCCTCGGTTCCCTTTCTTCTCGTTCATTACATAACGAGGGCTCGAATCCAGCAACATTGATGCCTTCAGGTAGCATATGTGGGTTTATTGACCAGTTGTCATCACCCAAAAAGATCACGTGCTCGTGACGCCTGCGGCAGAAAGGATGTTCCACATCCGCCCCTAGGTTTGTGGGTGGTGGCGCTGGTTAACACTCCCAGGGTTAATTCTAGTTGTAAAACATAAATACCCCAGAAAGTGGAAGGGAGAACGGCTCCGCGGTAGCTCAATGGTGAGAGCATCGCACGCGTAATGCGAAGACGTGAGTTAGTTCCCCACCTGCGGACAGTTGTTTCTTTTATTCAATTAGTAAGTACAAGTAATTTCCCCTATGTTGTCCTTGGTGTCATTGTTTGTTGGCTTCTTATGATATGATAATAAAAATCGGGCCCCTCGGTGCCCTTTCTTCTCGTTCATTATATATATATATATATATATATATATATATATATATATATATCAAAAAATAGAAGCACGTAGGAAAAACATGACAAGACTTTACTGACGTTTCGGCCGGGGTGCGGCCTTCATCAAGAGTGATAATTGTATATATATATATATATATATATGTGATGCTACGCTAACGAAGAAGTGTACGCGTAATTACAGGTCGCCTTTAATGGGTGAGCCGACATGCGTAGAGCGACAGCCACTTATCTCTTCATCGTCTCCAAGGTCACCATCCATGTCTTCTTCTTCTGCCAACATTGCAGACTGTGACATTACCGCCGGCGGAAGTTATATATATATATATATATATATATTTTTTTTTTTCAAGGTCCTTACGGTGTTAGAGACAGGGGTGCAACTACTATCAAGCACTACAGAAACATACTTTATATCAGGACACAGCATGCTTCTAAAGTGCATTTTTGATGTCATTCGTGTACCTATAATAGAGGCTATGAAACTACACAAACGTTTCCAGTCATTATATGTTTGAGATATGAAAATATGTAGATTGGTTTTACTGAAGAACTTCTCTCGTACTGTACAATATTGTACGCCTGATTTGCGCGGCGTACTTAACTCGCTCAGGAGGAGGAGGGAAAAGAAGGAAAGACAGGGCGGTCAACCAGACGCACGTCCGGTTTGCTACCCTACACGGGGGAAGGAGATTAAAGGGATGAAAAGAAAGGAGAGAGAGGGAAGAAAGTACTCGCAGTATGAACACGTGCGGTTGTCCAACACTTCACAGTCGGTCACTGAGGCCAGTCGACTTCATGAATTTTAACAATGCCCGCGTCCCTTTGTGAGCCTGCGACGCGTGGGGCCACGGTCCAAGAATCTCTGTCTCTGAAAACGGTCTCCTGTCTAATTTGTTTAACACACTCCGGAGAATGTCGCGTTCGGTCTCATAAAGATGACAAAAACACAACACGTGTTCCACCGTCTCCTCACAGTTGCACGAGTCACAGATTGGTGTGTCGGATATGCCCAGAAGGAATGAGTACGCTTTCGTAAAAGCCACCCCTAACCACAGGCGGCAAAGTAAAGTTGCATCACGGCAGGGTAAGTTCGATGGAATTTGTAGCCTCAGTGTAGGATCCAGCCGGTGGAGATGACAGTTCGTAAAAATCGGGCTGCTCCATGATGTTTCTGTCTCGGTTTGAGCGAGTAAACGAAGACCCCTCGCTGCGTCTGTCCTCGATAAGGGTGTAGGAACAGTTAAGGTTTCCTTGTGGGCTGACCGGGCGGCATCATCAGCAAGGTCATTACCGACGATGCCACAGTGCCCCGGCAGCCATTGAAAGATGATGTCATGTCCGTTCATGAGGGCTTGATGGAGAACCTCTCTGGTCTCAAACACCAGTTGTTCATGTGTCTTGCGTCGTAATGCTGACTGCAGACTCTGAAGGGCTGCCTTGGAGTCACAAAAAATGACCCACTTTAGAGGTGGTGTTTCTGCGATGTAATTAACATCAGCACGTAGGGCGGCAAGTTCTGTTGCCGTAGAAGTCGTTATGTGGGACACTTTGAACTTCCTTGTAACTTGTAAGGTCGGGATGATAAAAGCGCCCGTGGAGCTGGTGGCTGAGACAGATCCATCGGTGTAAACCTGCGTTCTTAGTTCATATGCATCGTTAAGCAATGACAATGTCAACTGTCGTCGAGCTACCGTGGAATGACGGAGCTTTTTCGTAATTCCCGGAATCGTGAGGTGTACTTGTGGCTGTCGTAGACACCACGGGGGTGACAGTGGTCTTGCTGCTGGTGTAAATCCCGATGGAAGGCAGCCTCGATGTGTCGCAACAAGTTTCGAAAACGTGGCCTGAGGTCTTTGTACCGGCAAAGCAGCAATGTGACTAGGTACGCGACACAGGTGTCGAATGTGTGCTCTGAGGTTGTCAACCGTAATGTATGTTGTAATCAAGTAGTCTCTAGCAATCACGATTGTTGCATGAGTCGAGGCGCATCGTGGAAGTCCAAAACATGTCCGCAGAGCCTGGCCTTGCAAACTTTGGAGAGTACGAATATTTGTTTTGCATGTGTTCGCTAAAACCGGCAAGCTGTATCGTAAAAAGCCCAGAAACAGTGTTCTGTACAGCTGCAGCATGGACCGCACCGACGTTCCCCAAGTTTTTCCACACAGGAACTTCATTATATGTATAATCGAAATTAGTCTCCGCTTCAGGTAGATGCAGTGGGGGCTCCATGAAAGGTTCCTGTCAATAATCACACCTAAGAAGCGGTGAGACTTCTGGTATGTAATAGCCTGGCCATTGAGAGAAACAGGGTACGGTGTCATGGGTTTGCGCGTAAACGCAATTAGCGCACATTTTTCGATGGACATAGTAAGGCCTTGTTTTCTGAGATACGAACAAGTTAGGGTGGCTGCCCGCTGAATTCTTGCGCGCACTTGAAGACGAGTCACCGCAGAAGACCAAAGACAAATATCGTCGGCGTAGATCGACAGGTGTATTGTCTTGGGTAATAGTTCAGCAAGGCCAATCATAGCTAGGTTAAAGAGAATAGGGCTCAATACCCCGCCCTGTGGGACGCCGCCGTAGGTATAATAGTTGGCAGAGGGGCCATTTTCGGTCTGCACATAGAAGGACCTTCTGGTCAAATAGTCTCTGATCCATTGAAACATACGACCACCGATTCCGACAGTCTCCAATGACTCAAGGATCGCTTCATGTGTGACATTATCATACGCCCCTTTCACTTCAAGAAAGAGCGCCACTGATATGCGCTTGAGGCATTTTTGTTGCTGTATGTACGTTGTCAGGTCGATAACATTGTATATTGAAGACCTGCCTCGCCGAAAGCCTGTCATTGAGTCAGGGTATATATTGTGGCGTTCAAGGTACCATTCTAGGCGTGTAAGGATCATCTTTTCCATCAAGCGCTGATCCCAGCGCTTTGATGATGGTGATGATAATGATGATAATTTATTGACATCCCCTTTGAAACGGGGCGCTGCCAAATAGTCAGTCACCAAGCCTGTTTGATTTAATCACGTATGCTGTACATGTTTCTCATTCTGGCATTTTTGTCTCCCTTAATCTGTTTCTTTCTTCCTTAAAACCTCTGTCTACCTTGTACCGCTACCTATGCCGGTAACGGATCCAGTCGTATGAATCTCTCCCCTGCTATTTTAACACGAAAGTGTTTTATGCCGGGGTCCACCAAGACTTCACTGACGTATTTCCGTCACGGAAATGCGTCAGCTTACAATGTACACGAACATAATACAAAGAAAGAAACCAGAAGAAAAAGTTCCACAAACATGGAAAATTTGGAAATCGAACCCACGACCTCTCGGTCCGCGACGATAGATCGCCGAGCGTTTAACCCATTGCGCCACAAACGCATTTGCAGAGAGCTACACAGACGCGCCTTATATATCTAACACTCCTCCGTGTACCCGCGCTCTTGCTCGGGGCGGTGCCGCCGCCTACGAGCAGAAAAGAGAAGTACTGCATTATGACACTAACGCGCACCGACAGTGAACGCTTCGGTGGTCTCAGCACTACGACGCCTCGATGCCAGCATTCGAAGGGACGCTGGCATCAAGAAGCACTACCAACGCCACCTAGGTGGCGTTCACCGTACTCAGCACAGCGGAGCGTGGCCTCCGCAATTAGCTCTGAAAATGTTTCTGAAGTTGATCGCGGAGGCTGCAATTACGACGCGCTGTACGCGCTGATTTGACTCGGTGACGATTCAGTTACGTGCTTTGTCTTGCGCGTTGTATTAGTGTGTCAGTTACGTGCTTCGTCTTTCGCGTTGTGCTAGCGTGTGCAGCGTAGTGCAGCTTCCATATGCACGACGGTTGCTCATGGTCATCGACGTTGGTAGTCGTGATGGAGGAGACGTGCCACCAGGCGTCAGCGTGGGTGCATCAACGCCTAAGGGCGCTTTAGCCACAAAACACCAATAGACATTATATATCAATGTGCAATAAACATTACACTACTTCTGTGAAGACACGTTTCACTTTCGTGTTCTATACCGATTCCTATATAAGAGGGATCAACCACATATTTTTTTCCGCCAATACTGTAAACGTCTCTTGCTTATCTCGACTTCTGACCGGTTGATGCTTCCGTCCGCTTTAAATCTAAGTGCTTCTGGAAGGTGTACGTTACCTATGGGTCTCACTGGGTGAAGCCCTTCGCATTCCATTAGGATGCGCTGAGTGGTCTCTGGATTTTTGCTGCAGCCTTACCATGCCTCATCTAGGGACGTATTCTGCAACAATCACTTTATCACCTTGGCCACAGCTTGGACATCAGGTGTGTGCCGATTGGTTGGTTGAGCCCGTGCTCTTCCGAATTTGCTCAACCAGCCAATCAGCGCATGCCTGATGGCCAAGGCGTGGCCAAGGCGATAGTTTTGCCGAAAGTGATCGTCGCAGAATACTTCCCCTTGTTGCGAATATTTTCTCCGGTATGTTTTTGTCCTTAGGCAACCAGCTCAAGCCTCAAAAAGAAAAGGCACTTCCCTTCGTGTTATTGTACAGATTTTCCTTCCAATTTCTTTCTTTTCATTCTTGTAATTCTCCATGGTCTTTTTTTGTTTCCATTCTTTCCATGCAATTCACTGTCTCCATTTCTCACTTTCTTTTTGATGACTCCTGGTTGTCTATTTACACTTTCAATTACCCTACGCTTGGTTGCCAACTTTCTGGACCTCATCCTCTATTCTGTGCCCACCAGGGGCGTAGCGAGAAATTTTTTTCGGGGGGGGGGGGGGGGGGGTTCATCGGCCCGACCGGGGGGGGGGGGGGGGAGGAGGCAGGGGCGTAGCCAGAAATTTTTTTCGGGGGCGGTTCACCGGCCCGACCGGGGGGGGGGGGGGGGGGAGGGGGGGGGGCAAGCGTCTGCTTTCCTTTACGCGTGACGTGATCGATAATAAATATCGGTAGTTTAAGCAGATTCTCTACATGTATATCCAAGATATAGGACCCCCCCCCCCCCCCCCCCTCGCGTGTGCTTGTGAAGAAATTAAGTAAAAAGTGAAGTAAGCTCCGCAAAATACAGTACGACAGGTACAGTGGGCGTTTGGAGCAACGGTCTCTCATCGCGCCACTGAATGGACCAGTCTTCGAAAACGCATCATTGAGACGACCCGCCCGATCGGAGATGACATCATTAATTGTTAATCTCCGTTAAGCGTAGATGGCGTCGTCCTCGTCGGGGCGAAGTGCGTTTAACAAGTCAAGGACGGCTATACACGTGAAAATGCACGAGTGACCAGGCTATACCTACACCCATAGCAATAGCTTGTTCGCTGCGTCTTTGCGCTAGAAAACTTAAATACGCTCAAAAACGCGTAATGCTTTTTTTTTTTTCAAAGCTTTTGTCGCCCTGCTCCCTCATACGAGAGGGCTGCATTTCCTGCGGCAAGTGCACGGGCCGCTGTGTCCTCCGCTGTGTGCGAGCATGCAGCCGTCATTTGCCTTTACGTCAACAGATTCAGAATTGTACAGAATATTTCACCGCACAGCATAGATATGGCATGTGTACGCATTTTAAGTAGTGCGTGCAACTCATTTCTGCTTCACTTACGCTGGTGCAAACAGGAAGCTGCCTTGTAACTCACAAAATCTCGACTGATTGGTGTACTAGTGATGCAGGAATGAAATACGGTCTTGTGTAGTGCATAGTGCACATAATCAATTTCTCAGGACGCGTGAACTCCGACAAGAACTGTCAGCGCCTGCAACAAGAGTTTACTTACGCTGTACTGCGCACAGCAGTAATCCATGCTTGTCGGCTGTCTGTTTCGTGCATTCTGTTGCGAGTCGGTGGAATTTCACTGCTGGCATCAACCCCTTTATGTGTACATTGCTGGTTTGGGATTCCACAACAGAACAGCAACTACCAGCCTTCCGTAATTGCTGGTTTGGGGATTCAGTAACACAACAGTTAACTGCCGGCCTTCCGTAGGGGCGCAATCGCAAACAAGAGACGTTTCGCGCGCAGACACTCATTCACACCGACTTGAGGAGGTCGCGCGACCATTTGCGACTGGTGACCAAAAAGCGACTGAAGGCGACTGATGTTCACACCGGCAAGCCCGGCTGAGCGCGACCTGCAAGTCGCAATCCCGAATGTTGTCGTTCTTCAGCGAGAATTCTAGGGATCTACGCAGTTCGCGCACTTCGCTGTGGTTTCGCCTTCCGGCAATAGCCATGGATTTCGATGCTAGCGAAGAGGAAGACGTCGTCACTGTGCTGATGGGCTCTGCCGTGGTGTCAGCCCTCGCAGCGCGGAAGCCTCCGAAAAAAACGCGACGCTGGTGGGTGCGCCCGTGCCTCCGCTGGCGTGAAGTGGCCGGCCACGCAAGCCGCCTCCTGCCCGAACTTTGTGCGCGCATGACAACGAGTATTATCGAGAGCAAGTTGTAATTTCTAGTTCGCATTGCGTGGGATTCGGTGCATAATATTAAAGTTCACCCGCTGTTCACCTTTGGGTGGCGTACTCATCCAACGAACGACAGCTGGAAAAAGCATCTGTGTTGTGCTTTCTTTTCCTGCTGTTTAGCTTCCAGCGAATGCGACCGCGTACATTCGACACGTTGCTGCAACTGCTGCGTCCCAGCATCACAAGACACCTGTAGTCTGCACATGGTGGCGTGGACATTGCATTTGGCGTGGAGGGCACCGGATTAAGACAAATATCACTTTCGGCGCGGCGCTGATTGGTTGAGCAGCTTTGCGACCACGGTCACGCGACTGAAAAATCGAGCAGCGAGCGACTGGCCCAAAATAGTCGCTTTTCGAGAAAAGCGACCATTTGCGACCCTTTGCGACTGGTCGCTTTGCGACCACTGTCAGTCGCCGGTGTAAATGAGCCTTAATAAGATTCTGCGCGAGCGCTGCCTAACCGGCACCTGAAGGGAAGCGGCGGAAATGTATACTGGAAATTTCGTCCACCTGGGGTCTTTAACGTGCACCTAAATCTAAGTAAACGGGCCTCGAGCATTTTCGCCTTCATCTGAAATGCGGCTGCCGCATTTGTTGCTTCATTTGTTGCGCGTTTGTTGCTTCAGAATGCGGCCGCCACATTCTCGCCCAAAACTTCACAGAGTATCAAAGCCTTGACAAACACCGTGACAGTTTTTTCCATATGCAGACATGATTCGCTGTAAATTACCAACCCAACGGAAGTGCCCAGGTATGAAATTGTGATAGTAGCACCGGTTTCTTGAATTATGTCAGCGCGAAGCGACGAGAACAAAGGGTGCGTAAGTGGGGGGAGCAAAACATTTCGGGGGGGGGGGGGGGGTTTGAACCCCCCCCCCCCCCCCTGGCTACGCCCCTGGTGCCCACGCTTTTCAAGTACAGATACTTGTGCACTTTAGCCATCCATTTATTTTGGTCCTTGTTGCTGAACCTTTCCTCAAAACTAATTTTGCTCTGCTCTTCTCTGACTTCAAATAAGGCCCAACCCATGTCACCCTGCACTGCTTCATTTGTGGTTTTGCTGTGGGCTCCCAAAGTCAACCGGCCTACCGATCTTTGGTTAACTACGAACCCTGACAAGATATCTGATTTTAAGCACAGAATGGCATTTGCGAACGTTAGCGCTGGCACCATTACTCCTTTCCAGATTCCATGCACCACCGCATATTTATTGTGGCCCCAAAATGCTCTGTACCGACGGATCTCACTGGGTGAATCCCGTCGCATTCCGTTAGGATATGCTGAGTGGTCTCTGGATCTTTACTGCAGCATACACATGCCTCATATTGTTGCGAATATTTGCTCCGGTATGTTTTTGTCTTTAGGCAACCGGCTCGAGCCTCAAATAGCAATACATTGCCCTTTGTGTTATCGTACGGATTTTCACTTCTATTTTCGTTCTTCCCCTTCTTGTAATTCTCCATGGTCTCTCCATGGAATAGAAACAAATTTGTTTCTATTCTTTGCATCCAATTCGCAGTCTCTGTTTATCTCACTTCTTTCCGATTACTCCTGGTTGTCTATTTACAGTTTGAGTTACCCTGTACTTGGTTGTCAACTTTCTTGACCTCTTCCTCCATTCTGTGTCGACGCTTTTCAGGTACAGATACTTGTGCACTTTAGCCGCCCATTTATTTTCATGCATGTTCCTCAGTCTTTCTTCAAAATTAATTTTGCTCTGTGCTTCTCTGACTTCAAAAGAATCCTAACCCATGTCACCCTGCACTGCCTCATTTGTGGTTTTACCGTGGGCTCCCAAAGCCAACCGACCTACTGATATTTGCTTAACTTCCAATCCTGACAAGATATCCGATTTGCAGCACAGAATGGCGTTTGCGAACGTTAGCGCTGGCACCATTACTCCGTTCCAGATTCCACGCACCACGTCGTATTTATTGTGACTCCACAATGCTCTTTGTTGCATTTTTGCTGCAATGCGCTTCCGCTGTATTTTCAGATTATCTTGGTGGGTGCTTGAGTAAGTCTTTTCTTCGTTTATGTATACGCCGAGGTAGTTATATTGCTAGACTATGGGTATTACTTGCTGTTGAATTGACACCACGTAATTACTCAAAGAGCCTTCCCAAAGAGACACAACGCCACCTGGGTGCCTCAACTCTAATAGAGTTTAATGAGGACAAACCACTCTTAGGCCATGGACCATGCTGAGATTTTCCAAGCAGGCATTGACATGGTATACAGAAAGAAACAGTGCATGAATATGACTAAAGTGAAATCCAGATGACTCGAAATCTCTTAATTCGAATTGACTGATAATTCAAAATGCTCTGTTGGTCCCGGCAAAGTCATATGTGCTTGAATAGAGGAAAACACCCGCGAATTCCAACTCCCAAAACCGCGCAACTGTTACATCGAACTAAGTTTTTCATTCCCATGGACCGTTTTTTTTTTCGACAAACCTGAGCGAAAATCGAAGATTCGATGCGTCGCTATAGTTACCGCAATTTCGCGTGCCGTAAAAATGGGAAGAGGCGCGGGAAGCCGTTAGAGCCGAGTACAATTTATTTTACATGCAATAGTGGCGTAGATATACTAAATGAATAGGAATGGTACAATGCGGCGAGCACGGAGTGAAACTCAAGCAATCAACGTCTTATTTTATCTCAAGATGTTCTCTGTATTCAGTCGCTTGTGCAGCGCGGCCGAACTTTTGTTTCGCGTGCGTTCTCACAGAGCACTGAAAGCACAAGTAAACGACGGGTGCCGCACTTGAGACGAGGATGAAGAAAGGGGCGTTCCTGCTGAGCATACTAAAACAATGCATATGTAAACTTGTAGCGAAGCTCCCATGCATAAAAGCCCACCTGTCTAGAAAGTGGTGGAAAACCACTTTCACCTGTCAACCTGTCAACCTTTCACCTGTCAACCTGTCACTTTCACCTTTTAACCTGTCAAGCTATGTTGTGGTGGCCAACAAGAAAGGACGCACAAGAATCACGCAGCGCCCCTTTACATTTAAACTCGGCGCAGTGACAATCCCTGAGGCTTCTGAGGTCCGCATACTGGGTCTCGATATTCGCCATTCCGGCGGTGGTGCACACTGGCTCCGTAAAATCAGACAGACTTCGACAAAAACACTTCACCTTATTCGTCGCATTGCAGTAAAAGCAGCTGGAGCTCGTACTGACGTAGCTCGACGGCTGGTGCGTGCAGTCTTGCAGCCAAGAATTTTATATCAGGCACAATTTCAAAGGCTAACTTTGGCACAGTTGGCACAGTTAGAGACGATTAATCGCGATGCTATGCGCACAATCACAGCACTACCACGCATCACTCCGATACCAACCTTACAGGAACATGCCCAGCTCAACACAATTGCAGAGCTAATTTTGCAACGTGAAAAAGCGCGTGAAATAAAAAAAATGTGGCTGAATCGTCACCGAGTCAAATGAGCGCGTACAGCGCGTCGTAATTGCAGCCTCCGCGATCAACTTCAGAAACATTTTCAGAGTTAATTGCGGAGGCCACGCTCTGCTGTGCTGAGTACGGTGAAGGCCACCTAGGTGGCGTTGGTAGTGCTTCTTGATGCCAGCGTCCCTTCGAATGCTGGCATCGAGGCGTCGTAGTGCTGAGACCACCGAAGCGTTCACTGTCGGTGCGCGTTAGTGTCATAATGCAGTACTTCTCTTTTCTGCTCGTAGGCGGCGGCACCGCCCCGAGCAAGAGCGCGGGTACACGGAGGAGTGTTAGATATATAAGGCGCGTCTGTGTAGCTCTCCGCAAATGCGTTTGTGGCGCAATGGGTTAAACGCTCGGCGATCTATCGTCGCGGACCGAGAGGTCGTGGGTTCGATTTCCAAATTTTGCATGTTTGTGGAACTTTTTCTTCTGGTTTCTTTCTTTGTATTATGTTCTATGACGTATTTCCGTGACGGAAATACGTCAGTGAAGTCTTGGTGGACCCCGGCATAAAACACTTTCGTGTTAAAAAAATATGTGGTTGATCCCTCTTATATAGGAATCGGTATAGAACACGAAAGTGAAACGTGTCTTCACAGAAGTAGTGTAATGTTTATTGCACATTGATATATAATGTCTATTGGTGTTTTGTGGCTAAAGCGCCCTTAGGCGTTGATGCACCCACGCTGACGCCTGGTGGCACGTCTCCTCCATCACGACTACCAACGTCGATGACCATGAGCAACCGTCGTGCATATGGAAGCTGCACTACGCTGCACACGCTAGCACAACGCGAAAGACGAAGCACGTAACTGACACACTAATACAACGCGCAAGACAAAGCACGTAACTGAATCGTCACCGAGTCAAATCAGCGCGTACAGCGCGTCGTAATTGCAGCCTCCGCGATCAACTTCAGAAACATTTTCAGAGCTAATTGCGGAGGCCACGCTCCGCTGTGCTGAGTACGGTGAACGCCACCTAGGTGGCGTTGGTAGTGCTTCTTGATGCCAGCGTCCCTTCGAATGCTGGCATCGAGGCGTCGTAGTGCTGAGACCACCGAAGCGTTCACTGTCGGTGCGCGTTAGTGTCATAATGCAGTACTTCTCTTTTCTGCTCGTAGGCGGCGGCACCGCCCCGAGCAAGAGCGCGGGTACACGGAGGAGTGTTAGATATATAAGGCGCGTCTGTGTAGCTCTCTGCAAATGCGTTTGTGGCGCAATGGGTTAAACGCTCGGCGATCTATCGTCGCGGACCGAGAGGTCGTGGGTTCGATTTCCAAATTTTCTATGTTTGTGGAACTTTTTCTTCTGGTTTCTTTCTTTGTATTATGTTCGTGTACATTGTAAGCTGACGCATTTCCGTGACGGAAATACGTCAGTGAAGTCTTGGTGGACCCCGGCATAAAACACTTTCGTGTTAAAAAGCAACTTGTTCCGGCTGTCGCTAAGTTACATTCAACGCGGCTCTCGTATTGACAATCAGCCCTATCCAATGCCTCCCTGGGAATTCACCAGCATCACAACTAATAAGCCAACGAAGTTACGACGCAGCGATACAACAAGTATTATTGACGACCACAATATCATCGATGCATCATGCGCTGACACCTGCAAAGTCTATACGGATGCTGCTATTCTCCCAGACGGCGGGAGGACATCATTCCTCAGTACAGCGCATAATTTCATCAGCAGCCACCAGCGCTATTTATCTACGGAAGCCAGCGCTCTAGTAATGGAACTTCAAGCCATCCACGACTATGTGCAAGATGCGACATCTAAGCTGCCTACCATCAAACAACTAGATATCTTCACTGATTCTTTAGCGGCTATTCAGGAACTGAAGAAGGTTGACAAGGCGATGGAAATCTGCAAGACAATACACACGATGAATAGAAAAAATGTCACAGTTTCGCCCTAAGGGCGAAGCAATGAATGCGATAGCAACACAGCAATGTGACACGAAGTAAGGTGAGCGGCTTTGGTAGCAATATGAATTGTAGTAAACATGAGCTGATTAAGTAAGCAGGTGTGCTGCGGCGTAAGTAGACCGACATGAAGAGAGACTCGATGACCACGAGAAGGCGCGTGTGAAACGGTGGTGTGGATGAGAAGCGCTTCCCGTGGGCAGCGCGTGCGAAGGGACACACCTGTAGCGCTGCACTGCCGATCCGGGCAGCATTGCGTGTGTAGCGTGCGTTGGAAAATGTGGCCCGACTATTACGAACTGAATGAACAAGCGTGGTGTGAGCGCGCACAAACACGAAGAGATCACACTGAATGACAGCAGACAACGACTGTGAAAACGCTGGCAGCAAGCATACGCCGCAGCGGGCGAAGGTACGTGCGGTCTATCGCTTCAACGGAAACTGATCGGCGAATGCACTTAAAGGTCAGAGCCGTGTGGAGATAAGAGACGGTGCGAGCGAGCGACGAGCGCGGTTGCTGGCAGAGAAGTGCGCCCCCCCCCCCCCCCCCTTGCTCCCTCCGGCGCTGGCTTCCTTCGCTCTCCGTGATAGCGCGCGTCTCCGCACGCTTCCTCTCGGGCATACGGCGCGCGGCGAAGATTTTATCTATAGGGAACCTCACGGCGACGGCGACGACGACGGACGACGACGGCGACGACGACGCCGACGGCAGAAATCCGGTTCAAGTGTCCATATAATTGCTATCGCAATAAAACAGCTACCTGCGTCAAGGTACACTGGATTCAAGGCCATGCAGCGAACCCACACAACATTGCTGCTGACCAGCAGGCACATTGCCCTCCTAATCCAGACCTTCCGTCTATTCCCCTCCCACCTCAACCCCTTAACTCGCTCCGCGCCCGTAAAAATTTTCTCCGGCAGGACACACGCGCTCTTATCCCCCCGTGTGTCTGCTCCCTCCCCCTTCACCTTACTAGGGCGGAGGAAGTTGTGCTTAGGAGGCTTCGGGCCGGGGTGGCCCTTACACCGGCTGTGATCTCAAGGTGGAACTGGTCGCATTTATCACTGGGTGCTACGTGTCCGTACTGCTCGGTCCCTGTGATGGAAGCAGATGCATACCATCTAATATGGACATGTACTGGTTAACAATCGGAACGCTCGCGTCTCCTACTGCAAGCCGGCCTCCGCTACAGTGTGACAACCAGCTATGACCACTGGATACATGATAACAGATTCCACAAAACACTGCTTCAATTCATACACAACACAGGCCTCACAGCACACATATAATACACATATACACATCAAGAATTATGCCTTAACGGCAAGTCTTTATCGCAATAAAAAAAAAAAAAAAGAAAGTGGTGGCGTGTTGCAAGTCACTTGCAACCGTCGCCATCTGTATCTGATCTGTATGTCGAAGGGACAACTTCTGTCAAAAAAAAAAAAAAGCAAAGAACAAAGTATGTCGTAACATTCGGAAGTGAAATTAACGTCCTGGTCTTAAGCTGCTTGGCATGAATGTTTCAATTTTTTTAGGGTCCTGCATTTCGACCGCTGCGTGAGCAGTCTTATTATTTTTTTTCAGCTTGCAACTTGCCTCAGCTGACGCGCCAGATTGTCATTGAACTATAGGAGTGGGCTGTGTCCCAAGGTGAACATAATTAGGCTGTTAATGACGACAACTATTTTTTGTACGTTCCTTAAGAACGTGTAAGTGGCCTGAGTCAAGAGCTTGATTCAGACCACTTTGAGGTAGGTACAGGACGAACTTTGCGTATTGCAGTTTCTGTACGATTTTTGCAGTAGTATTGCGGCAAACTTTAGGTGAGCAAGTGCGGCTACAACGGATGCGCAATGTGGAGCGCAAGAATATAAACTTCATACGTGGATGCAGGAAAGTTTTCGTGTTCTGCGATATTCAACGCGACACTATAACGCTCCTCTCAAAAAAAGAAAAAAGAAAGGAATGACAGGTGCTCGTAAGCTTGAGTTGTGCGCACTCACTGTAAAAGCCGTAAAAGCATAGGCTCTTGCATTTTAGGAGATACACTATCATCTGCTCTCGTACATGGAGTTCAGTGTACTTGCTGATAACGGCCGTAATTATAGGATGGCCGTTGCATTCACACGTAAATCTTAGTGCACTCAAGAGGCGAATGAAAGGGAGTGCTGATAACAAGAATACCGGGCCACTTTGTCACCAGCAGCAGCTCGCGGTAGGTAAATTGGCGCTGTTTGCTACGGTCGCGTGCAGCAAGAAGTGTTTTGCTGTGACGCTCAAGCCGCGAGTGCAAGAGTTCAGGTTATTGCGAGATTGTGCTCAAGGTTATATAGGTAGCTGTCGAGAATAGCAGGCTGCTCCGTGAACGTCCGTTTCGATCGCGATAGCGGCTTTCCCAGAGAGCTCAGTTCGTGGCGAGCACACCGAGACGTCCTGTCGAATTGTCGAAATCCCTGAGCAATGGAAGAAATTTGTTGATGTCAGCGTAAGACTCGGCTTGATATCAGGTGAGTATCTTCACTTACACTCTATCAGATATCGTCGTTGTTAAACTAAATGTTCTCGCCTCATGTGCACTGGCCAGAATATGGTGCGGGCGCCTCAGGTGAATTACACGCGTCAATAAACGCGTGAACAGGGCTGTTCATTAACGCATGGTGGAACTCGTGTGCTTCTTAGCCGAGAGAGAGAGAGGGGGGGGGGGGCAGAAAGCCGAGAGAGAAAAGTCAGGGAAGTCAACCAGACGAACGTCCGGTTTGCTACCCTACACGGAGAGTAAGGAAGAAGGTGAAATCTCTGAAGAACGCTCCTCCCTCGCCGAGACTTGTAGCGCTGAGTTTCCAATGGATTGCCAAGTACATGGCCCAGGCAGCTGTTTCCGCGAGCGGGATAGTTTTTGTGTACAAGGATACTCGTGTAGTATAAGACCAAATTCAAAGTGGAAGTATAACTGGAAGTTAGATAGGAGCACTACATTATAATGTAACAAAAAGAAAACTATCTATTCCTGTTCTTACAGCATTGCAGGACACTTGTTGGAGAATGCGCACCAGTTCAAGTATTTAGGGGTAACAATAACACGAAATTTGACATGGAACCAACATTTAGATAACGTCTGCATGACAACTTATCAAAAGTTATACTTTCTGAGAAAAAAAAAAACTGGAACACGCATCGCGTAATGTAAAACTTATTGCATACACCACGTTCATTAGTACGATACTAAATATTCAGCCGTTGTTTGGAGTCCCCATCAAGTGACGCTTAAGAGGAAGTTGGAAAAAGTACAGAGACTGGCGGCGCGTTTTATTTGTTCGACGTACTGAAGGAAGGAATCGGTCACGCTGATCTTACAGCGTTGCAACGTGGATCTTCTTGAGGTACGTAGAAAGAAATATAGGCTGAAGGTACTTTATCAAAAAAGTGGTCGCAGTTTCACCTGAAAGGCGAAGCATCAATTGCGATAGCAAACTTGTAGAGAGCTATACGGAGTAATGATATTAGCTTTATCAGCTGTATAAACTTGCACATGCAGCAGCATCGGCAACACGCAGAACTGTTGTCGACGCCATCGGCGTTTTGCCCGCGTTCGCTCAAAATGCGTGCGGCGTTGGTGACTGTTGCCGGAGCCTCTGATATAAATAGGCACTTGGTGCCGCAGCTAAACGTTGCCTCCCTTCCCTCCCCCTCCCCCACGGCTTCTCGCGCGTCGGAAGAAGGTGCGTTTGCTCTACATATATGGTGATTGTAAAGGAGAAAAGAGACGCCTACTTCTGCAGCCCTTAAGCGAGCACGGCGCAGAACGCGCGTTTGTTCTCCGCCGTGCGTTCACTCCCCGTGAAAGACGCGCCCCTCGCTCCCTTTCAGTCGCACATACAGCGTTCGGCGGCGACGATTGCTTCTCCAAATGACGTCATACGGAACCTCACGGCGACGGCGACGGCTACGGCGACGGCGACGCCGACGGCAGAAATCTGCTTTTGAGTGTCCATATAATTGCTATCGCAATAATAATGCAGGATCAACTTAAGATTGATAAGCTCAAATATCTACACGCTCCAGGCAAAAGAAACCCGCGAACTAACCACGACTACGTCATAAAGCCGTACCGAACTAGCAGTGATACATTTCGATACTCATTTTTCCCGGATCGACAGAAATGTGGAACCAATTGCCAAACGCTATTGTTAGCCTAAAATATGTCACAGATTTTGAAAATGCTGCTGAGGCGTATTAATTTACGGGAGTTATCAATTTAGTTTTGGTGCCAAGTGATATGCGTGACTTGATGTTCATTGTACGTATTTTGATAAATGTCATAAGTGTGTGCTGAACAGAATTCAAGTGAAGATCTTATTCACTGTGAAATGACAAGTGTTAAGCAACTTTGCGTACATTGACATTGTCCATATTTGATGTATGTAATTATATTGTCCTCTCTGTTATGACCCTCTATGAGGGTTGACAGTATTAATAAATAAATAAATAAATAAATAAATAAATAAATAAATAAATAAATAAATAAATAAATAATATCTGACTCTTATTAAACACACTTTCTTGTGTTCTTCCTCGGCAGTGTACAAAAAAAATCACAGCATATCCACGGGGTGAATGATGATGAGTGGGCGAAGCTCCGGAGGGAATCATCGGATCTCCCGCTTAAGGGGACGCTAGCACAAACGCGTTAGAAACGTGCAGTACTCTCTAGTAAGGGGGAGCGGCCACAGCGTCTTACGCAGCCATTTACACATGCCGGAACGTGCACCGCGTTTGCCGACGCCATCACATGACTGCTGAGAGAGTATACCCCCCGTATTCATAAACGCTCCTCGACTTGAACTTGACTTGCCACCGCTTTGGGCAGCGCGTTCGAAACGCGTTGAAGGTAAGGCGGAGAGGCCACAGCGTCTTACACCAGCTTCTTACACGGGCCGTAACGCGCTAGCACAAACGCGTTAGAAACGCGCTAGAAACGCGGCCTTTCGTTAATGTTGGGTATTTATTGCCATCGTGGTGCGTGTGTCCATGTCCGCTTCGTGGCGTAGTGGGCTAACGCCGCGCGCTCGGAAGCGAGGGGTCCTGGTTCGATTCCGTGCTACGGACACAACTTCGGAATTTTTTTTCTCATTTTATTGCGATAGCAATTATATGGACACTCAAAAGCAGATTTCTGCCGTCGGCGTCGCCGTCGCCGTCGGCGTCGCCGTCGCCGTCGCCGTCGCCGTGAGGTTCCGTATGACGTCAATGGAGATGAAATCGTGGCCGCGCGCCGCCGAACGCTGTATGTGCGAGTGAAAGGGCGCGAGGGACGCCTCCTCTCCCGCGTGTCTTGCAGATTGTAAATGGAGCCAGTTGAGGGGTGGCATGGCTGTTGGCCGAAAAGATGGGCTTGTTCAAATCTTTCCGCTAAACGGACTGGAGCGCTGCGGTCTAAAGCGATTCATTGGAAGAGTGTTCGAGAGATAAATACGGCAAGTATTATGCTTTGTAGACCAGTGAAATAATAAAAACGCTTGCACTGCAAAAAACATCACCTCAAGCAAGCAATACTCGATGCGAGAGCCGACCGTTTGCTTGCGGACGCGCTCGGCGCTGACGCTCTCGATGGCAGCGCCACTATCGCCGTGTAAACTCGGCGGCGCTAAGAATCTGCAAGCATGACGCACTAGCTTTTCTGAAGGTAGTGAAGGCGCCATTTTGTCTGTCCACTGCGTTGTTTATTTTGGCACGCGATGCCGACCCGAAGAGCCGCGCGCCGCTTTCGCTTTCGCGTCCGTAGTTTCCTCCTGGACGCTGTAGGGGCGCTGCTGCAGCTAATGCCAGGCCTGCGCGGCACACGCAGCACAGTCACCGCGTAAGCTAGACGAGCGTTTCTACAGTACTACCTAGTAATTTGAGTGAATGCGTCAGGAACGCGCTTGGGACGCCATCGCGCGTGCAAGCCGACGCTTTCCATCGTCGATGGCTAGCGCCGTTCGGCCCAGCCAAGCGGCCGACAATGCAACTACGGCTGCCACATTCGCTCCCATTGCAACGCGCCCGACGCGGTCTGCTTGGGACGCCGTCGCACGTGCAAGCCGACGCGTTCCATCGCCGATGGCTAGCGCCGTTCGGCCCAGCCAAGCAGCCGACAATGCAACTACGGCTGTCACATTTGCCCCCATTGCAATGGGCCCAATATAGCGCAATCAAGCTGATCCCGAGCGTCCGTCGGTATGTTAGCGCCATCTAGTTAAGGCGGCAGCAAAATTTACAGTGTCTGAAAGGTTGCGTTTGCCGGCGCCTTATCTAGATGGAGCCACCATACCGGCAGAGGCTTGGGACCGCGTTTTTTGCGTTCCGCGTCTGAATCGCATCTCGTGGTCTGCACCTGCGCGCCTGCATAGGGCGCGTTTATAGTACATTTTCCCGCTCTCGGATAGCAAGCGCTTGCGTGGCTCAGTGGTAGAGTATCCGCCTCCCACGCAGCGGGCCTGGGTTCGCTCCCGGTGGAGAGCGGGAATTTTTTTTCGCATGCGATAGCAGCTACGGGGCGGCGGCGGCATCATCGCGACGCGAAACGGCTATTAGAGTGAGCCCATAACAGCTTACACTGTAAAAATGAATTTTCAAACTTCTGGAAAGGGTGAAAGGCTGTCGAAAGCCACGAATGATGCGCGAGCTATCGCGCAAAATTGACAAAGCGGATTGTTTATTGAAGAAGTTCATGCGTAGGCATAAAGAAGTAGACCTAATTGCGTTTAAGCGGTTTCGGAATGCTTTAGATAAAGATATGTCTTTAAAAGGGTGTTTTCCCATCCAAAATGCAAGTAGCTCGTGTAGTGGCTTTATGTAAGAAAGGGTACAAAAAAAAAAAAAAAAACTCTTCCAGTTACAGACCAGTGTTGATATTGCATGTGTTTTCTAAAGTCTTCGAGTTATAAAGTATTAATACTCTATAACTGACTATATCCTTTCTGTAGCAGGTACGTGATAACGAAATGTCAACATGGTTTTCTAAAAAATGCTTGTACCTCTATTGCTATCTTTGCCAGTATGGGGGTGAAGGACTCCGTCAAGCCACCCTTGAATGACTTTTCCCTTCGCCTCCCATCACATGCATTGTGATAAACAAATAATCAATCAATCAAGTTACAAATGAAAAAGAATTAACCATCAAGACATTAAAAGCTGTCAGCACTCTCATTTGCACTTGTGGATTGTTACGAGACAACTGTTTCAGTTTATGAAATCCACTGCCCTCAGTGGCCATTAATAGACCGTTTCATCGATGGCGCCACCATTTTTGCTATCCCAGCGCCGTCTATCGGCTGGCGCATTACGCCGCCATGCTGGTATGTGGGATCACGCTAGACGGTGTACTGCGGACGCGAGTTGACGACGAGTTGCAAGTTTTCGCGTTTGCCTGAGAGGTCTCAACAAGTCAAGTTTTTTTTTCTGATTGGGAAAGTTCTTAGCGTGTCGTTACTAAGCGTTGAGCTTCGATACAGCCGCAATAGCAAACGGCGCCAAGCCTTAAGGCGCTGCCACAGCTCTACCCGCGATCGAAATAGGAGGTGAGTGAAGTCTCAATGTTGTCGACACGTAACATACGAGCAACGTGTTATCATTGTATGTCTAGCTTTGACCTTCTATTAAGGTCAACGCTAGAGATACAAGTGACAGATTTATCAAGTAACAACAATCAGAGGTGTTTCCGTGTGCCATGCCGTGTGCCGCACCAGCGTTTATCCCAATGCAGGTAACTAGCGAAGCACCGAGGAAGCAAGTTTTGGTAGCTTTTCTGCTCCTAAAAGTTTCGCGGTACAATGTGTTAAATGATAGTTACCTGGCACGCCGGCCCACATAATTAAAGGCTGTAAAATAACTCGACCGTGGGGGCCATTAACACAGAGTACTCGATAAAACGACCTGACGACAGTGGCTATTCCTTGCAAAAGCAACTATTCCCTGCAAAAGCAATTTCATTCTCTGAAGTAACACATCGCGCGATGCGCGACGTGTTACGTACGGGAAAGCGATGTAAATTAGGGGCGGCCGGCACATGTTAGGAATGGCTTTGGTTACAAAACGAAAAAGAATGCACTTTCATTTTCTTCGTCGGCACGTACTGTTTTCATAATACGTCACCGGACAACTTCCACCAGAACTTTGGTTGTCAAGCATGATAATCTTAAAACACAATTGAACAGATAAATTTTAACGTGCGTGCACGAAGAAACAGTTGACTTCTTCCATTCGACTAGTTGACCGACTCAAATACGCACCTTCCGTTCACATCCGAGTTTGATCATGGGTGTCGAGTTCGTCGCCTTGCGCTCACTGGAAACAAAATTTCCAGAACGTACACGCAACGAAGCTGATGGCGTGAAGTCATTCTATTACGTTGCTCCCTTCCCCAGTGCAGGGTAGCAAACCAGACGTATGTATAGATGGCATTCTTGCGTTTCTAGATCTCCCTCTTTCTTTCTATCCAACGGCCAAGGCACTTTTTCTACAGTCTCCATCTTGCTCGAAGGTTGGACCTCGATGTCATTAGGTGCAATCCAAGACCTTAACGTCAGATTAAAATGCAGTTGTTTTTCCCTCTCTCTGGTACACTAAATTAAGCATATGTTGGGCGAGTTGGGGTCTACAGCTAATCCGACGTACGTTGGCGCAAAGAAAAGGAAAAGAAAAAAAGAAGAAAACAAGGGGAAAAAAGTAGAAGGGGCTCTTTTTGTCTTCTTTCTTTTTCATTTGGTTTTCGCTTTGCGCCACTGCGGCTAGGTTTAGAAAATTTTCTCTATTCCAAGATTCTACAAAACTGAAAGCCCCAACGTCAGAATTTCGTCATTTGCTCTTTTAATGGGACAATAAATGGTGTCCCACAAGTAACTTAGAAATCTCTATAACAAAATTTTGCTTCCACATCCCACCATTAAATTTTTACTTATACAGATCAGGTCTGCATGGCACCGCCCTCCTGTGTCCTATGTCCTGTGTCCTTTCCTGTCCTTTCCTGTCCTGTCCTGTGTCCTTTTCAGGAACCTGAAAACATAGACCACTTACTAGCCTGCCGTCGATTTATAAATCACAGAAAAAAATTCGAATTTTCATTCCGAAAATTTGGTATTTCTTTCAATGCTCAAAATATCTTCTCCTTCGGGGATTCTTCATTGGACTTTAACAACAGGAACACCTCCATGGCCATTTGTGACACAAGAAGGCCAATGTTAATTCTCTAAATCCATAATTGGATAGCTCAATAAATCGCTGACTGCGTGTGTGTTGGAAATTATTCTAATACCACCAAAAGCACCACAAAATTTGCTGTTTATCAATATATAAAGTTTTTTCTGTATCTGCCGGGTAAATCTATTTCCTAATTATCATAAACGCTCAAACTCACTCTGACTTACCTTTTGGTTTTTTTCTATCTCCCGTTGCCTTTAACCTATAACCGCCGGCGTCTTGGCCAATGCCCCGTAGTGGGTAAGCGCCACAAGTGAAGGAACAAGCAAGCCAGCCACAGCACATCGTCTCGAGTTCTTAACGTTGTTTTAGCTTCAAGGCTTCTTCAATATTTCGTCATCTTTCCTGCTTTTGGCTGCGCACAAAGAGTACAGCAGCACGGTCACGATCTGTCCCCAGCCTTTTGGTTATTATTGGGAAGCAGCAAAAAGTTAAGGCAGAACTTACCTTTCGATGACTGTCGATGGTAATGCGAAGAGCAAGTGAGCAATGTAGGGACAGACGGTATCGCTGAAGTCACGTTTGTTTAACACGTGTAGTGGTAATTGTGAGACTTTGGCTGTTTCGGCTATATGCCACCATACTCCGATATCATACCACTTTGCAATGACACTCGCTTGCCAAGATCGCCCACGAGCATGGAAGCATGACGACGACTGTATGTAGGCGACGCAGTGGCGATAGAATGGATAAGAAGGAATGATTTCGATGGAGCGACAAATGCGTATCACGACGACGCCATGACGACAATGTAATGTTGATTCTTAAATTATGATGATCATATACCGACGACAAATTGACGACACGAGCACAGTGGCATCCTGCAGGCGGTTTGACAACGAAATGTTACAACGACTGTATGACGACAATGTAGTGACGACGATGGCATGACAATGGCATGAGGGCAATGGTTAACGACGAGCGTATGAGGACAGTGGCGCAACGATGACTGTATCACGAAATCTCTATGGCGACGATGACGTTACGTCAATGGCATGACAACAGTCGGATGACGAAGCTGGAGTGACGATGATCACGACGGCATTACGACGACTGTCTGACGATGACAGCATGACAAGGGAGGCCTAATCACTACTGAATGACGACAGTATGTCTGTCGTTGTTATACCACCTTCGCCAGACAGACAGACAGACAGACGGGCGGGCGGGCGGGCAGGCAGGCAGGCTTGAAACGGCTGAAGTAGGCAAAGAATGCTATTTGTATTAAAAGACAGGCAGGCAGGCAGGCAGGCAGGCTTAAAACGGCTTAAGTAGGCAAAGAATGCTATTTGTATTAAAAGACAACATACAGATGCAACGATTTAAAAGCCAGTCCGCCAGAATATCCTGTAGCCTTTGTAGCAGAATCTTCGAGTGCTGTAGCAACTCATGCATGGCAGAAGACATATAGTGGAAAGAGGACGCGTGCACAAGCAGAGTATGACTCATAATGACCTCTGAACTAACCGCTCATGACGCTAATTCCTACTGCGATTGTCCCGTGCGTGACCACGAGCGAAACAACTTCCTACACAGCCACAGTTGGTTCATTATTCGTAGAATGGGTCACTGTCCGATGTCAAAAACCAAAAGCTTCAAGTTAGGGATCTTTACAGATTCCCTGCTCACAGTAAGCCGGTCATTACAAGATTATTTTATATATGCTTGAACACTCGTTCGAACACTCGTCCGAACAATCGTCCTGTTGAGCTGATTGTCTGCTGTTTGGATAACCAGCGATTCTTGGCGTAGCCTTGATGATAAGTTCCTTTCCGTGATAATAGCCTTGGCCCCGTCCCAGTTTATTACGGGGTGCGTGTTCTTAACGCGCTTTGCAATGGCATTTAACACCGCGTGATTCTTAGCGACGTTGTTTCTGTGTTCTTTGAGTCGCTTTTGGAAGTTTCTGCTTTCTCCGATTTACAATTCATCTGCACAACAAATCTTGTAAAGCACTCCTGGATACCTTGAGCGGGCCAAAGCATCTTTCACGTTGACGAGCTCATTCCTCAGCTTGCTCGTCGGCAGATGCGCAATCTGGACGTCGTGTTTCTTGAAATTTATGGACTGCATAAAATATTGAATTAGTGAACCACGACGATGTGTAGGTACCTTGGCAGACTCTGAAGAGGTGATTTGGTCAAGTCCACGATCGGCCGTAACGGCGTTCCACTCTGGTTGATCTTCGGCAAACCGTAGATGGCTGGCGTTGAACCGTTGGTGCAGAGTAACTGGCGCTACAAATTTTACTTTGACGGAAGCAACCCCTTGAAGACTTCGGAGAGCGTCGTCTGCAGCTCCATTTGAATCTGGCTGTCGGGTGTTTGGCCTACCTAGAATCCTTCAGCACTTCTTCGATTTTAGACTGGCACGCCGAGCGGCCGAGTATATGACTGACGTTGCCATTGTCGGCAGGCGGAATGGCGATGCTCTTGTTGCTGCGAAGGGAATGCAGAGCCTTCCGTTCGCGTTCGGGGAGATGCTCCGAAAGGCGAGGTTTACAAATGCGTGAAGGTATATTTGCCAACCGCTTTTGTACGAACTTTAGCTTGCACGTCCTTGTCCACCTTGGTAACAGAACCCTCGTCGGCTCACGCAACCTCCCGCATGTCCGGTGGTTTGCCTTAGTTAAAATGAAGGCCCCGACTCAAAACTGCTTATCCCATTGTGAATTCGTACGCCGATATTTAGGTTGTTCCCTTCGAAGCTGGTGTTGCACCGTTGCTTCAATCTTTTTTCTTCGAGCAAAGCATTCAGATTTCTTTCCTGTGACGTCTCCAGAGCAGCTTCCATTCGTCTCATTCCATGGTTGACGGTCAGTTGAAGTTCAGGCACGATATCCGGAGCCATAAATTCCAATCAACGCCTAGCGAAGAAGACTTCATTGTGTAGGCGCTTAAGCTTGTGTTTGCATTCTTTGATGCGTGCTTGCAGTAGTTGCCGCTCAACTCTTTCAATAACTTCGTGGCAAAAGAAAGACTTCACCGGGCACTTTAGGCGCTTAGGTTTTGAATTCAGAAGCTTCGATTTGCATGCCAAGTTGAAATTGCCGATGTGTATCGAAGGCCGCCAGTCGATAACTGTCCAACCTTCGTTGATTTGGCATACAAAAGTGATCACCATGTTAACGGAATACAGTCTGATCAGCTAAAAAGTATTATTGGTGCAACAGGTCGCTAACCAATGTCAAAAAACAAGCCTGATGTTTCAGAATCTGTACAGATACCTTGTTCACAATGAGCCGGTCAGAATAAGATTCGTTTATAAAATATTTATTTTTATTTATTTCGAAATACCTTACAGGCTCCATGAGGAGCATTGGGTAAGGGGGGCATCACTGCAAGACAGTTTTACACGTGAATTCCGAAATTCGAGGACCACAAAAATGATCAGAAATCATCGTCGCAAAACAGGGTTACAAATGAAAAAGACGCGTTAGCGTACAAAACATCAGACAAATGTTATCACGCATATTGCTCGCGCACATATCGAACATCATGTGAAAATGTGTATTTCAAGGTATGAAAGGAAAAAAAAACAATACAAACAATACTTAGATAAACAGAAATAACAGTACAAGGTAGTGTACAAAATACCAGATAAATTTTACCACGCACATTGTTCACGCATATAATCAAACATTGCGTAAGAAACGTTTACTTTAAAGGATGAATAGGAAACAATAGTCAGCGTGACGTTACATACAAATAGAGAGCATGGCATACAGAATGACACATTTTTAGGACATAAACTGCAAGTTCAGGAGTTTCTTAAGTTTATCTCTGTCCGTTTGCATCACAGCGCTGTCAGGGAGGGGATTCCACAAGCGGATGGCTCGTGGCAAAGCCGACATATTAAATGCATCAGTGTTTCCGTAGCTGCGAGTGAAACTTAACTCATTATTCAGTCGTCGTGATACGCAACTTGCACGTTCCAGCAGCAAAGACGATGACTTCAATTGATGAACATATTTATGGAACAAGGACAGCAATGCCACGTCACGACGACTACTTAGTGCAGGAAGCGAAAGGTCAAGTTTGATTCGAGTTATGCTTGACTGCCTATTGTAACTGCGGGAAATGAAACGACTAGCTCGGTTTTGGATGGCTTCTAACATGCAGATTAGGTACTCGTGATGAGGAGACCAAATCGGGGACACGAACTCGAGCTGTGGACGGACGAACGTCAGGAAGGCTAATTTGCGGATGTCAGATGGAGAATTTCGTAGGTTGCGGCGAATGTACCCTAGTGTTTTTGAACCATTAGCGCATATGTTTGTTATATGAGGCCCAGGAAAGATTTGGTGCGAGATGAACGCCTAGATATTTGTACAGTGAAGCTTCGGATACTAGATCCGCATTTATATAATAAGAAAAGCTTGAGTTAAAGTGTTTGCGTGTGAAAGTCATTACCTTGCATTTAGATGAGTTAAGTGTCATTTGCCAGGCGTTGCACCATTCGCTAATGTGTTGAAGGTCGCCTTGAAGCATAAGGTGGTCCTCAAAGCTGGTAATTGGTTGGCATATTATACAGTCATCGGCGAAAATGCGCGTGCAGGAGGAGATTTTATTAGGCAGGTCGTTGATGTAAATTAGAAAAAGCAATGGTCCTAATACACTGCCCTGTGGTACACCGGAATTCACATAAGTGAGGGGTGAAGCAAAATTGTTCACAACTGTAAATTGCTGACGATTAGTTAAGAAGTTACGGATCCAAGATAGCGTTAAAGAGTCTAATTTGAGAGCAGATAATTTGGAAATTAAGCGGCAGTGGGCTACACGGTCGAAGGCCTTGGAAAAGTCGAGAAAGATGCAATCTGTTTGAAGGTTTTGGTCCATGTGGGAATGTACGTCAGTGGTAAACTCTAGTAACTGTGTCTCGCATGATAAACCTTTCCTGAAGCCATGCTGGTTAGTGAAGAAAAAATTATTTGATTCAAGGTGTTCGTATATGTGAGACGCTATAATATGCTCGAGCATTTTGCAGCATATGCTCGTTAATGAAATTGGACGGTAGTTTTCTGGGGAATTCTTGCTGCCGCTTTTGTACACAGGTACCACTTTAGCAATTTTCCAATCGGAGGGGAGCTGGCCTAATGACAATGACTGGCGGAAAATATGGTACAATATTTTACTAGATACCGAAGTTGTATTTTTTAAAACTTTAGAGTTAATGTTATCGACGCCTTCACATATAGCTTTGCTGTGCTGTGCATACGGTAGGCTGTAGTACGCTAAGACTTTCATCTTTCTAATTACTTAATATATAAATCGTCTCGCCCAGGTGGAAACAGTTGAACAATGCTCTGCGTTCCAAAAGATTTGCCCTCTCACCTTATTCAGTCATGCAGTTCAGATTTTCCTGAATATGTGGCCTGCAAAGTACACCACGCTAAAATATGCGTAACAGTCGTAAGCATATACCTGCAAGCATCGAGGTGTACTACGACTGATAATTTGCTAAATATTTTTTAGCATCACGAGATCAAATATTATAATATGTGGGGACTTTAACGCACACAACGTTACATGGGGGAGTAATCACTGTGATGCCCGTGAGAATACTGTTCAGTGCGCCGCGGAAAGATGCAATCTGTCAGTATTGAATGATGGATCTGAGACATTTATGCGCGGATATAGTTATGCCAGTCGCATAGACGTAACACTGTGCTCTAAGGATTTTGTTACTGATGCTGGGTGCACAACAGGCGCAGAAACGCGTGGAGGCGATCACTTCCCAAATCTTATATCACATCCACGATTAAAACGTACTGCGAAACGAAGATACGTGGATATAACAAACTAGCAGCTCTTTCGTCCACACTTGCCTTTTCGAGTGGATTGAGAAGCTGACGTATCTCACAACAGAGATACAAGAAGCAATGAAAAGGTGTACGAATCAAGTGCCCATTCCTGATGAGTACACATCAGTTGATGGAGAATATGCACATTTGAGGGCTGTAAGAAGAAGAGCAGAAAAAGTTTATCGCCGGAGTGGAAATATAGAAGCGTATAGAATTCGCAGCAAATAAATTCTGTCATGCGGAGACGACTACAAAAATTACGGGAGAAAAGATGGCGTGAATAGTGCGATAATTTGTCTCCCTTACGCCAATTCCTCGAGTATGTATGACTATTCGTGCATTAAGCGGCCCTGCTGTTCAAACACAACCTTCCGTACTCTCCCAATAGCCAAGTATACTTCAGAATTAGTGATTGCTGAGGAATACTGCAAAGTTATAGCTAGAACAAGCTTTTCTATTACTTGTGATGAGTTTCAATATTCAGTTGCAGTGGCAAAACAAAACGTTCTTGCATGTTTTAGGTCGCAGCACGTACAATTAGACTACAAATTCACTATGATTGACCTAAAGTGTGCGCTTGCATCTTGTAAGACAAATACTGCTGCAGGTCCAGATTTCATTACATACAATATGTTACAAAACATGGGACCTAATGGTCGATCGACACTTTTGGAGTTACTCAATGACTTGTGGAAAAAGGCGTGTGTCCCCGACTCTTAGAAAACAGCACGTGTGATACCTATATTTCAGTCTGGTAAAACTCCTCTTTATCTTGAGTCTGTTCGCCCTGTGAGTCTGACGAGCTGCTTATGCAAGGTCATGGAGAAAATGATTGACGCTAGGCTGCGATGGTAGTGTGAGCAAATAGGAGTACTTCCCAATCACATGACAGGATTTCGAAGGCGGCGATGCACCATGACGCAATTTTGGATATTGTTACCTATGTTGAACATGAAGGGTCTAGGGTAAATGTCACAATAGCGGTTTTTCTAGACATTAAACGAGCCTTCGACACAGTCAGCCATGCTCATAGATTGTTTGGCCTGCTAGAACCAGCGGTCTCTGGAAGGGCGCTACGGTGGATATCCAACTTCTTGAATGGCAGATCAATATTTATTCAAACAAGTGAAGGAAAAAGTTCCTCTCATAATCTTATTCAGGGAATCTCACAAGACAATGTCTGAATTCCGTTTTCCTTTAATTGTGTGATGGCAGATTGACCGCGGAGACTTCCACCTACACTACACTACTCTTCGTATACGGATTATTTTTGTATTTGTGCCTCTGGTTCATGTGCCAGCCTTTCCAATCAACTGTGCATTGTGGACCAATTCTTAAAGGAAAGAGGAATGGAACTGTTTTACAGTAACACGGCTGCGTTACCCTTCACCAAAAGATACCTAAAAGACTTTACGCTGTACCTTGAGGGACAACCTTTAGACATAGTAAAACAACGCAAATTTCTGGGGATTATACTAGACAGACAACCTTCTTAGAATTCTCACATTAAAGCCCTCGAAAAACAAAGTAACTCAATAATAAATGTTCTTCGACATGTAGCAGGCACGACATGGTGAGGGTTGGTTTCATCACTGCAAAAAGTACATAATATACTTGTAAAGCAAAAGATATATCATATTCTTCACCTGTTCTGCATGGGATCTCCCGTTCATCTGAAGAGCGGCTTCAACGATTATAAGCTAGGAGCCTCACAGTATGCTTAGGCGTTCCTCGGACAACTTCAAGTTCCTTGGTAATTACAGAGGCACGTCACCCTCCATTTCCTATTATGAGGACGGTTGAAACCTGCCGACACTACTTTTTGCGTTTCAGTGCAGCACAAACGGCACCCACTAGCAATTGCACTTATTGAGAGAGACAGGGCGAATATCAATACGGTGATTAAGGTGCACAAACATCTACTACCACATCACGAATTTTGGTTCTCAGTTATCTCCTACCCTCCATGGCGACTCGTCGCCCCGAAAATGAAACTTTAGGTTGAAGGGATTATTCGCAAACGAGATATATTTATGCTAGCAGCACAACAAATAGCGATATACCAGATTTAGTTTTGACACTATATTCAAGCGTAGACACTATATTCAAATGTATACAAATGATTCTTGCCAAACAAATTCTTCGACAGCTGCCTTTGTCATTCCAGAATGGAACCGAATACAGACGTTTAAATTATCTCACACGACATCAACTACAGCGGAGCTTTTTGCAAAATTGTCTTTGTTATGATACATAAATTCAATGCAAAAAGGGGAACAATGGGTCATTCTTTGTGATTCGCAGGCAGCTTTGTTTTCACTTCATGGTGACATCAGTAAAACATGACGTTAGATTACGAAACACTAAAGGAACTCACAAAAGCAAGTGAATAGGATCGCACAAAAATGTTGCAATGGATACTTCGTCACTGCGATATCCCTGGGAATGTTGCAGCAAACAAGGTAGCTGAACAATGCGCATGTTAATAACGCCACACGTGGTCTCCCTCTAACGCAAGGCGAATTGCGGCACATACTAAGACAGATCTCAGCCCGTGGTTGCAAAGCGATATGTTTTGATCAGAACTCGAAATCTTCAGATTTATTTCACATTCACCCATCACTTCAATTTAATATCCCACCCACATTGATTACAAGCAGAGCTTTTGAAACGCTCATTCACCGTCTGCGGCTAGGTGCCTCGTGCACAAACACTTTCTACATAAAATTTCAATAGCTGATAGTGCGGAATATACTTGTGGCCACGCGGATGAGCATGTACAGCATCTTCTGGTAGAATGTCCGCGACATGACACAGAGAGACAACGCTTTAGACTGCAGGCCCTTCAGCCTCAGGAAGATCTTAGGTCCTTGGCCAACATACTCAATGAAAATACGAGCTTTACTGGTCCTTCAAAGATTTTTCAGAAGAGAGCAATATTCTCGAAAAGTATTGAGTAGAGTGTTTATCTGTGATAAGCTCACTCTATGATACTTTTTTGACCTGACTTTGGCTACTTCAATTCCTGGATTCATATGCCTTCACTTGAATCTAATCCAAACTTTCTTATGTACCCTGATTCTAATGTTGTTATGTGACCAGACTTTGTGTTTACTTTAGTGCACCCATGTAACTGGACTTTGCGTTGATGTGTTTATGAGTTGACTTTCAGTTTTAGTGTGGCATTAGAGTACTTATGTGTCTGGACTTTGTGTAATTGTGATTTGGAGCTGAATTTTAGTTTTAATGGGTTGGTGTTAATTCTCATTTTATTTATTTCTTATTTTGCTCATATCTCTATGTGAAAAGAAGTAGCCGGCGCCAATTAGAGGCGACATCTCCTATGTACCATATAACAAAAAAGCTAGTATGTACTAATACTAGTGTGTTTCAGTAGAAGTGCCTATGTTACATAAGTGCTTTATGTTGTATTTTTTATTTTGCTTGTGTTTTTCACCGTTGAAATTAAGTCAGTGTAAGTGAATTTTAAATCGTTGTCTTAAAGAATCATTGGTGTTGCTGTTCACCATTTTGTGTGTACAACACATCTGTCCGTATGGCGTGTGACCTACGGGCGCAGGGCGTTTCTCAAACTGCAGAAAGCAACTTTTTGCTCGGCGTCCGCTCTTTGTGATGTTAAAACAGTACCACAAAGAGAAATAGGCGTGTATTGTAGTACCCCAGAATTACATTTTATTGCGATAGCAATTATATCGACACTTCAACCGGATTTCTGCCGTCGGCGTCGCCGTCGCCGTCGCCGTGAGGTTCCCTATAGATAAAATCTTCGCCGCGCGCCCGTATGCACGAGCGGAAGCGTGCGGGGACGCGCGCTATCACGGAGAGCGAACGCACTCAATCTCCCACGCGCAAGCAAGGAAGCGGGAAGCCAGCGCCGGAGGGAGCGGGGGGGGGGGGGGGGGGGCGCACTTCTACTCTGCCAACAACCGCGCTCGTCGCTCGCTCGCACCGTCGCTTATCTCCACACGGCTCTGACCTTTATGCGCCGTGCATTCGCCGCTCAGTTTCCGTTGAAGCGATAGACCGCACGTACCTTCGCCCGCTGCTGCGGCGTATGCGCTTGCTGCCAGCGTTTTGACAGTCGTTGTCTGCAGTCATTCAGTGTGATCTATTCATGTTTGTTTGTGCGCGCTCACACCACGCTTGTTCAATCAGTTAGTAATAGTCGGGCCACATTTTCCAACGCACGCTACACATGCAATGCTGCCCGGGTCGGCAGTGCAGCGCTACAGGTGTGTCCCTTCGCACGCGCTGCCCACGGGAAGCGCTTCTCATCAACACCACCGTTTCACACGCGCCTTCTCGTGGTCACCGAGTCTCTTTTCATATCGGTCTACTTACGCCGCAGCTCACCTGCTTACTTAATCAGCTCATGTTTACTACAATTCATATTGCTACCAAAACCGCTCACCTTACTTCGTATGACATTGCTGTGTTGCTATCGCATTCATTGCTTCGCCCTTAGGGCGAAACTGTGACATTTTTTTTTCTGCAGACACATGTGCCAACACTCGCAAAATAAAAATGAAACGGCACGAAAGCAGCGGAAACGATGCCGTTTGTCGACGCGCAAACGCGCACCAAATAGCACATTTATATATCCGACCCGTTCTCCGCAAGCTGCCGTGCGCACCTGCCAGCGCCTGCATTCGTCGCGCGCTCTTCAGCAACTGTGTCGCTGCCTCAGAACTCGTTCGCCAATTGTCCATCCCTTTCGAAAGAAAACGCTCGTCGCTTCACCAGGCCTACAAGAGAAAAATGGTGCGTATATCAAAATATTGTGACGTAATAGTGGCGGTGAAGAAACAGACAGTATCTTAACTGTGAGTCACGAATTGAACGCTTTATTGCTCAGACAGAAAAGCGACACAGTCGGTCGTGCATCTACGGAAGAAAGTGCGTCGGCTATTTATATACATAACTCACCGTACATTCTAGCCTAATTGCCGGTGCTCGTGCGCTTTACATAATGTACAATCGTGAGCAAAAAGTAAATGGGCCACAGGCTCGCCGAAAAAAACTGAAATTATTCGTAATTCAGACACACAGAAATTGACGAGTGCACCGGAAAACTGGGAATGCCAAGTTCGGGCTACAGTCTTCAATTCCAAGTCACATTCATAGCCAGAGAACCGCCGCGGTGACTTAGCGGCTATGGTACGTGTTGCGCTGCGATAAGCACGAGGTCGCGGGATCAAATCCCGGCCGCGGTGGCCGCATTTCGATGGGGGCGAAATGTACAAACGCCCGTGTCCCGAGCATTAGGGGCACGTGAAAAATCCCGTGGTGGTCAAAATGAATCCCCACTACGGCGTGTCTCATAATCTGGCATAACCAGAGAAGAAAATCAGCTTTATCATAGAATCTCCTTTCCGTATATTTTTGCTCCAGGAAGTGCACCACTATTCGCGGTGCGCACTCATTTTGATTAGACGAGGTTCATTCGCTATACAATCGGCGACAACATTCGAGAAACTTAAGGCACGTCATGCGCCGAGCGATAACTTTGTAGTAACAGTGGTTATACAGTTATAAACGCTCACCGGAAAAATTATAATGCATGTGTCTCAAAAGGCTGTTTTAGAATAGGGCCCCCAACGATAGGAGGCCCCTAACGATTTGCGTTGTCTCAATGTCGCCACAGAAAATCTCAAAAACGCATACACGCCTCCTTATTGAAAGTAATTAACTCTCAGGTATACTTTTCATCCTGCAAAATATCATGGATTGCATTATTTCATGTTTTATTTTTTCTGGCATTACGTTTTCATTTTCCTTCCGCGTGCAGGAAGGGCGCTGCAATCACGTGACGCTAACGCAAGCCGGGAACTAAAGCACCTTCCCGGCGGGGCAGACCACGAACGCAAAGCGGTTGCTTGTCGGGGCACCCTAAGGTCTATGCCCCTATCCTAAACCTCCCAAGTCAGGTGTGCCCGTGTGACCATAGTTAAGAGAGTATAACCACGACACTTTTTTTTTTTTACCCAGTGGCCGTGGTAAAAAAAATCGGTACGTATTAAGAACATATATAATTTTATAGCGAATAAAGAATTGAGGTGTGTGGTCTTTGTAGCTAATTCCAGCGATGTGCCTGATTGCTTTATTTGGTAGCGTGTGTTTACTGATGTTTCTTTTCGATGTAATGGCCAAAAGCAGATGGAAGTGACTTAAGTATATGAGCGAAACAGCACATGATAAATATTTAGCTTGAGACAGGTAGGAAAATCAGACCGGCACCTCGAAGGAGCAAACCAACTGACCGGGAAAGCTTATGACGGTGTAATTTACACTCCCGTTCATTTTCATGCAAGAATCAAACACAAGCCCAAGTGATCTGTAGCTGTCAGCAAACCCTACGTTATTACCAGCCAATTTTAGTGCCGTCTTTCTTTTTTTTTTTTCGTAAAGTTAATTGGTGTAATGAATATGGCATTTACTCCTTTCTTTCTGTTCTTTTTTATTCAATCGGTTAACCATGTTTCATAGACCATTCATGCAGTGCAGTAAGGATGATGTTGCCCTGATTGAATTAAAAAAGCTCGTTGGAAGAAATGCCATTCAAGAAAAAATTGGTATCATTGGCATGGAGTATGAAGTGTGGTTCGCTGGCAGTCTCGATTATACCATTACTATACAGATACGGATACAAAGAACTTTATTCAAAGCATCCTGAGAAGCGCCGCCCCTTAGAGCGACATCGCGGGCCGCTCTCATGTGGGGCGGTTAGGCCCAACCTAACCGCCGCATCGCAGGCTCTCTGGACGCACCAAAGCTGACGATGGTATTTCGAGCTCTTGATGGCTGAGTTTCACTTCGGTTCAGTGATGTTCTTATCCTCTCGTAACGAGGGACATCGCCAGAGCATGTGTTCTAAATTGCATGTTACCCCGCAGCTAGGACATTATGAGCTAAAAATGTCCGGAAATAAACAGTGCATGAAGACCAGACTGAAATAAGAGCTAGTCTGAAGCATCCTAAGAGTTATGGTCTTGTGAGCTTTTTATGCGGTGGAGGAAAGATTCTTCTCTTCAGATAGAAATGTTTAGTGAATTAATTAAAGGTGAATACAGTGTCCCGGAACTCTAGGACATTGGACTGTGACAAGGCTCCTCTTCCCGCGCGGAGAGCTAGTACGCGCGCCTGGGAGTGGGCAATGTCATTGAGGTTGATGAGTGAGTCCAGATTTAGGCCCAAGTGTGCCAGAAACCAAGTGATCTTATGTGGAGTGATTGCCCTGTTCCTGAGAATACTATGGGCCTCTTTGGCTATGGAGCCTGAGGCGAACGCCCTGACTGCCTATCTAGAATCTGTGTAGATTTGCGTTCTGTTGTCGTCCAAAAGAGCCAAAGCAACAGCAACCTGCTCCGCTTTAGAAGAAGTGGTCCCAGCCACCGAGGCTGCCGAAACAGTATTGCCTCTGTGATCTATTGCCACTATGGCAAAGTGAGTGAGACCAGCGGCCATATTGAGCTGCATCCACAAAGCTGACCGATTGGGGTTCTTCCTTGATCTTCTTGAGGATTGCAATCGCCCTGGCCTTCCCCCATTGTGCTGCGGGTGTACATTACGAAGGATTGGCGCAACGTAAATGCTTTCTCTTTGCTCGTCAGTGATTCGATGCCTTCCTTCTTCAGCAAGTACTGGGTTAAGGCCCACTATTGCCAGAATTCTTCTCCCCGCCGAAGAGCAGGACAGCCGAGTCAGTTGGGCTGATTCCTGCGCCTCGATGATCTCCAATTAATTGTGTACTCCCAGTTGATAGAGGCGTTCTGTACTGGCGGTCATGGGGGTGCCGAGTACCCTTTTAATGCTTTTCCGAATGAGGATGTTCAACTTCTTTTTCTCAGAAGTGTGCCAGTTGTGCATAAGTGCTACATAAATGATGTTACTCATAAGGAAGGCGTGGAAAAGCCTGAACAGATTGTCTTCCTCCAAGCCTCCCCTTCTGTTAGAGACTTTGTTGACGATTCTAATTACATTTTCCGTTTTCGTGGTGATTTTAGCCTACGTGAGGTTGTTGGATCCGCTGTATTCAATAACCATGCCTAGTACACGGATAGAGTCGACTCTGGGAATGAGGTTTCCATCACGTGTAACTAGCTTGAATCAATATCAACGTCTAAGAGCGGCTTCCAACTCTTGGGCTTGGGGCCCTTTTTGATTAGCCTGTAAAGGAGCAGCTCGGATTTACCAGGCGAGCATCTCAGTCCCGTGTTTTCCAGATATGACTCGACCTCATCCAGTGCTGTCTGAAGGTCTGTTTCACCCTCCCCTTCGCTTCCTTTGGTGCACCAGATGGTTATATCGTCTGCATAAAGCTTGTGACTGGCCCCACCAATGGCAGACAGCTTTTCCGAGAGACCCCTCATTGCTACGTTGAAGAGAAGTGGAGATACCACCGCTCCTTGCGGCCTGCCCCTAGGTCCAAGCTCGAACGCCTCTGGCTTGAGATCAGCAATCGTGAGTGTCCCCTGCCTCCCCTTGAGAAACGAGATGATATAGCTATGAAAGGCAGCACCCAGATTGAGCTCCAATATGGCATTCACAATGTGAACGTGGGACACAGTCAAAATCCTTCTCCAGATCTAAACCCAGGATAGCCCTGACATCTCTGGTTTCGTTGTCAATGACTTGGCATTTTATGAGCTTCATCGCATCCTGTGTGGACAAAGCCGGACGAAAGCCAATCATGTTGTATGGAAATAAATTGTCCTTCTCAACGTATTCCGAAATACGGTTATGAATGACGTGCTCCGTCACCTTACCCACGCAAGACGTGAGAGAGATGGGCGGAAGATTTGGAAGGCCCGGGAGCTTTTCTGGTTTCGGAATGAGGACAACCGATGCCGACTTCCAGGTTTCCGGCACCAATCCTCGCTCCCAGACCCGATTAATCTCCTCAGTGAGGTGCCCAATAGAGTCATCGTCCAGGTTCTTTAAAGCTCTATTAGAGATTCCGCCTGGACCTGGGGCAGACTTGCCATTTAGACTGTGCAGTACTGCCCTAACTTCGCTAGTGCCGAACGACTCGTCGACCTTTGGATTTTTCTCGCCCTTGTATGCAGAGTAGTCGATTAGACTGGCGTTCTCGACCGGAAGATATCTGATTGCCAGACGATCAGCAATAGCATCTTCGGTTTCCGATTGCCTCGCCTCAAGCAGAACCTTCTCAATCGCTTGCCTTTCATTAGACTTGGAGTTCATGTCATCGAGGAGGTATTTGAGCAGGTTCCATTTGCCCCCTACTCTCATTTGGTCATCCTGTATTGCCTACATGAAAAAGAAACTCACCATGATCACCCACATGCTAAGATTTCTTGCGGGAAAATCGTGGGGGGCATCTGTATGAGCGATACTTCAACTTTATATTGCACTTTTCCTGGGGTTCACGCGCTACAGCTTACCCGTGCTGGGCAGGACCCGAAGAACAAACGTACACGTCCTCCAGTCGATACAAGCTCAAGCGCTGGGAATATGCCTTGGCCTTCCGAGATGTGCATCTTCAGCAGCGACTGTCGTCATCGCGCATGATCACCCAATCACAACATATATTCGCGTTGATGCCTTAAGAATGCACGTCAGGCATTTCGCCCGGATTCCATCACACCACCTCGTCTCACTTCCTACTTCTAGGCCACAATCTGCGTTCAGCGATATCATTGCTTCGCCTCGTGCAGTGCTTCCATCGAACTTCACGCCTGCAGCAAGACCACCATTACCGTTGTGGTGCCTACATCCCCTCGAAGCACTCTTAACCATTCCTGGAATCCAAAAGAAAACGCACTCATCATATTTTGCCCTACAACAAGCCACACTACTGTTCCTGCATGAGAAACACAGAGGCCGCCTTCACATTTGCACGAATGGTTCAGTTTCTTCTGCAAGCTCAGCAGAAGCAATGGTTGTTCCCGCGAAGTCCGTCGCCATAAAATTTAAGACATCGTATTTTACATCATCGACTGCTGCAGAACTCGCCGCCCTCCGTGCTGCTCTAGAGTTCAGGCATCGTCATTCTTCTCCGACTCCAAAGCCGCTCTCCAGTGCATTATGTCGCCATTTCGTCATGGACCGAATGAACAATTAGTCGCTGACATAAGACTTCTTCATCATCACGCAATAGAGAAAAAACACGACACAGCATATCAGTGGATACCGGGCCATTGTGGTATCTACGTAAACAACCGTGCAGATGAGGCCACCCGATCTGCTCATGATGGTCTCCACTGTGCTGCTATACCCCTATCCAGACCAGACTCAGCTGCTCGCACATGAACTTACACTTGCACTGTGGAACTCGACGGGATTTATCAACGCTTGTCTCCACAACTTGGATCCGAATCTACACCTCCGTCTTCCGTCAGGAATATCTAGAGGTGGGGAGACGCTTCTGTGCCGCTTGTGGCTTGGCGTGGCCTTCACAAATGCCTAGTCATTTCGGATCGGAATGGCCAACAGCCCTACATGCGACAACTGTAGCTGAGAGGAAACAATTTCCCACCTTCTCTGTGAGTGTCCCTGCTTCAGTGCGCCCAGGAAAGAACTTTCAAAAGTGTTAGAAACGCCCTTTGTCAGAGGAAAGGGTCCTGGGACACTGGCCGAGACCATCCTCAGCACAGAAGGCTTGGAAAGCGTTGTTACGCTTCTTGCGAAGAACTGGTCTCAGAGACAGACTTTAAGCAGTGCCGTATTCTCCATTTCGTGTGCTCTTTTTTGCATTTTTCTACATGTCTTTTCTATTATCTTTTATTCCCCTTGCTCCCTTTCCCCAGCACAGGGTAGCCAGCCAGTCTAAGAACTGGCTAACCTCCCTGTCTTTCCGTCTATTCCTCCTTCCTTCCTTCCATCGAGTTACATGCTTCATCGCACTGCTATTTGGCTAGCTCCTAACAATGCTCTTCTATAGTTCTATTCAGTTCTGCAATCTTTTTACGGAGTTTGCCATTGAACCTGTGTCCCTTCCACCTGTCGAGGAGCAACGTTTTGCCTTCCAGAAGATGCACCAGACGACTGTCCATCCTGTCGACTTCGAGGTCGGTGGCCACCCCGACATCTTCTTTGAGCTGCTCTGGCGATTGGTCCAGGGTAGGGGTCGGTTCCTGGGACTGCGTACGTTCTTCCCTGATTTTGCAAAACAGGTCCCAATCTGTGATGCTAAAATTTTTGAGTGTTTTCTTCTCCACGTTAATGCTATTGGTTAAGATGTTGTGATCGCTACCCAGGTTTGTTGACAAGTTAGACCAGGTCGCCGAATCCACTTTCTTAACGAAGGTGACATCCGGTGCAGAATCTGTTACAGGAATAACCGGCTCTAGTTGGGAATGCCGGATTGGTAATTAAAGTTAGGTTGTGATTAGCTGCACTCTGCCATAGGTGCCTTTGCGGGTATTCTGCGAATACCTTTGCGGAATACCTTAGAATACCCGCAAAGGTATTCCTCAGAATACCTTTGCGGGTATTCTGAGGGTTCCCCCATGCTCGATTCAGAGCATTGAAGTCCCCGGCTACAAATAGGGGGGAGTTCCTTGCTTTGCTGACCGCTTTCGCAGCAACCGTTGCAAACCTCTATCTGCGGTCAGCAGGCGTGCTGTATATATTGGGTATGAAAGTACTGTGCTTGTTTGAAACCCCCGGTAGAAAAAGGTAAAGGAAAGACAGAGAGGTTAACCACAGGTTATCTCCGGCTGGATACCCTGTACCGGGGGAGGGGTAAAGGGATGCGATAGGAGAGAGAGAAAAAAATAAGTAAAAATAAAAAATCAAAAGGAAGGAAAAACACACACACACACACACACACACACACACACACACACACACACACACACACACACACGCACACGCACACGCACACGCACACGCACACACACACACACAGAGAGAGAGAGAGAGAGACAAAACAGAACTGTTTTGGTGGGCACTGTCACGCAGTCTGCGAAGGCGTTCTCGTGTTGCATAGTGTCAACGTTCCATCCTACGTAACACAGTGCAGAGTCACAATTTGTCACTGAGTCCGGTGTCTTTCAAGTAACGCAGCAGTGCCTTCAGCCCGGCTCGCGCCGTTATTTGTGTAGGCCAGTTTCCAAGGATGTTCTTTTCTGTTATTGAGCGTTTGTCCAGTTGATCTATCTTCGCTGAGAGTGCTACTCTCTGCGGGTTGAAACGAGGGCACTCACAAAGAAGGTGTGCGATTGTTTCGTTGCACCCACAGAATTCACAAAGTGGGCTATTGGCCATTCCGATAAGAAAGGAGTACGCATTTGAAAATGCTACTCCAAGCCATAGACGGACTAGAAGTGTGCAATCCCGTCGTGGAAAATTGAACGGAATACGTAGCTGTAAATTAGGATCCAGGGCACGAAGGCGTGCACTTGTGAAATCAGAGGAATTCCATTACATCAATGTTAGCTCACGCGCAAGCGCGGAAAGTTTTTTCGCTGCGTCGGCTCTCGAAAGACGAATGGCAACGCAGTTGACATCGTCATGGGCAGATCGGGCCGCTGCGTCCGCTCGATCATTGCCATGTATGCCACAGTGACTAGGCAACCACTGATATATTATATCGTGCCCTTCATCAACTATGCGATGGTGTACTTGTCTGATCTCTGCGACGAGCTGCTCATGTGATCCATGGCGCAGTACTGAGAGTAAACTCTGGAGGGCTGCCTTGTAGTCACAGAAGATTGACCATGCCATCTGATGGGGTGGTTCCTCCTGAATGAAATGAAGAGCCGCACGGAGGGCTACCAGTTCAGGAGCTGTCGTTGACGAGACATGTGACGTCTTTAGCTGTATCTTGACGGATCTTGCTGGAATCATCACTGCGGCAGTTGAACTTATAGGTGTGACTGAGCCATCGACATAAACATGTACGCGGCCACTGTGAATATCATGTAAAAGTCCTAATGTGGCCTGTTTCAGGGCAAATGACGGCATGTGAGCTTTCTTCGTGATTCCTGGGATGGTGAGGCGTATGTCAGGTTTGTGCAGGCACCATAACGGTGAGGATGGTCTTGCTGCAGGCATGTAGTTCGATGGCAACGAGGTACGATTGGCAGCAATTATACGACTCACGCGAAATGACGTGAAAGGGAAGGTACCTCCGAAAATCACCGCCCGAGAATACTTCCCTACATGCGTAGTTAAGTTAAAGCAAGTTAAGACCTAGCAGCAACCAAGTTAATACCTAGCAGTAGCAGCCAGTAAGACTTGAGAATTGACACTTTCGCTGTGCCTAAGCTTCGCACGACGGAGTGCAAACTTGCCCGCTTTTTTTAGCCGGACGTTCGTTCGGTTATTCCTCAACTGGGACTTCCATGGGAGTTTCGCCTGTGACATACTGAGGTGACGCGGGAGATTGTGCTTAATTACCTTTAGTCGCGTTCCTTAGATCTGCCATCTCGGCTTTGAGTTGCTCCATTGCCCTTTTCAGCATTGCATCCTCTTTCTAAAGCTGCGCTACCCTAGCATTACTATGCTCTGGCGGCGAACCCCCCGTTACCTTTTTGGGCTTTCCCTTGAATCGGTCCGCCCATGTGGGACCAGCTCCTTGCTTAGTCGGCGTCTGGATGCTGACGCTCGGCTTGCGCGACCGAGAACTGGAGTGACCTCTGGTCCTGGATGTGCTCCTGGAACGGGATCGCCCTCTCGAGCGAGAGCGTGACCTGGGGCCTTTGCGGCCCCGGGAGGACGACCAGTCCCTTGAACGAGCCCTGGAGGAAGCTGTGTCCGGGCTCATTAAAAAATATGTCCTCACATGCTACCTTGAAGAACACCATATTGATTGTGTCTCTGAGTCGACTAGCTATTGTCAATGAAAACTATTTGCTTCCATTTGGAACATAACAGCTTGAGGCAAGGACGTCGGGCACCATATCTTACCAGATAATAAATCAAGATTTTGTGGTTCAGGAGATCAAAAGTCGTGATAATCAATAAATCTACCTAAATTTAGTTTCTTCCTTTCAATGTTGGGCAGTATAATATAGTTTTCTAAGACTAAAGAAGATGCTGTTTACCTTCCCGTTCGTAATGCAAAAAGAGAACCGAATATCAAAAATTGCTAAGCAAAAAATCAACTGCTCTCTTAAATATTATTATCCGAGTGCTTTCGAAATATTGGAAACAAAGAGATCGAGCAATAATTACCAAATTAATTTCTATCCACACTCTTGAATATAATCAATAGCTCAGCCATTTTCATTCTTTACAAAAAAAATTGCAGATGGAATTGATACATTGAAAATATGGGTCGAGTAAGGGGCTGTAATGTCCGCTACATATCTTGCAGGCTTTATTTGTAAGTCGTTATAGTCAGTACTGGAAGTTGATTTAAGATTCATTAATGCTGCGAAGACTTCCTTAGTGTGGACGTCATATCAAACAGCTGCTTCCCTCATTCTGTCGGAAACAAAACTAAATGTCATATAATAATGTCGTAATTACAAGATTTGACAAATACAAACATCTTGGTGTGATCATACATAAAACACTGAACTGGTACGCTCACATTAAATACATATCAGCAGCAGCATTATACAAATGGTTACTGAGACACCGTTTGAAACACGCTACTAGAAAAACAAAGCTTGTCGCTTACACATCATTGGTGACACCGTTACTAGAATATGCTGATTCCGTTTGGGACCCGCATTCTAAGATAAATATTGCCCTTATTGAAAGTGTACAGCGAAAAGCAATTCGTTTCATTTATAATGCCTACAACCGAAATACATGTGTTAGTGAACTCCGAATTCGATCAGGCCTTCCAACACTCGACTCACGCCTTAAATTGCATCAATTAAACGTAATGTACAACATTGGGAACAATCAGACAAAACTACAATTTGATACATACCTGCAGTTAAACAAACGAGATATAAGCCCCAAAAAACTATTCTAATGCCACAGTCACGAACTTGATTGTACCGCTTTTCGTTTTTCCCACGAACTATCGCGGAGTGGAATTCGGTGCCGCAAGAAGTAACAAATTTATCTAGCGTTGAATCAATTATAGCTGCACTCCTTGACCATGTGGGCTCTATCAGATTTGCTGCATAGACTTTCTTTTTGTCATATCAGCGGCGCACACTCGGTCGTCTTACTAGTGTCAAGCTTATTTTTTTTTCAGCACACTTGTCCACTAATTCACGTAGCTCTTCCCATTTTATCGGTGTAATGTACAGTAGAGCACTGCACGGGCCGCTTTTTGCGGCCCGGGCCCGGCCCGGGCCCGTTTTCACATTGGGCGGCCCGCCCGAGCCCGATCAAAACTTTTATGGCGAGACCCGGGCCCGGCCCGGGCCCAGAATTAATCTACGTTACCCGCCCGGCCCGGCCTGCCACCCCTTTACCTTAAGCCCGAGCCCGGCCCGAGCCCGACTCGAAACCGGCCCGAACCCGGCCCGAGACCGAAAAATACATGTTTTTCAGAGTTGAGAAGCCCGAGAATAACTCGGAGAAAGCCCGAGCCCGGCCCGGGCCCGCGTCAAAAAACCCGAGCCCGGCCCGGGCCCGAGTCAAAAAGCACACGCCGTGCCCGAGCCCGGCCCGAGCCCGTGAAAAAACTCCTCTACCCGGCCCGGCCCGGCCCACGGGCCGGGCCGGGCCCGGGCTTTTGGGTAAGCCCGAGCCCGTGCAGTGCTCTAATGTACAGTATGAATCTTTGCTCTTCGTTACGCGCACGTGTTTTCATATTGTTATTTGAAAATGATCTTGACTGTGTGCTCGAAAACATTTTGCTCTTTGTATTATGCGCTTTTCTTATAGTTTTGCTCTCTTATTCCCAAATGTACGCACCTTTACCTAATGTAACGCTAGTACTTCATTGTTAACCACTCCTGCCCTGGCTGCCAAAAGGCAATATTGTAGAAATCAAAGTAAAATAAAATGCTTGTCTAGGACATCCTGGCAGCGCAAAGCTTCTTAAAGATGAGTTGAACTTATCACAGGAGACGGGCACGCCATCATTTATCAGCGCGCCACCAAATAATAGCAGCCAATCATGCCATGATGCCAATTACGGATACTGGCAGCATTTCTTCACGGTCATTACTAGCAAATCATGATGATTCCATTTCTTGAAAACTTTGTACTGCCTACTGTAAGCAAGCAGAGCATCCAAAGCTATAACCAGATGTCACGCTTCCAGATCAGACGTCTTTCATAAACGAAATATCGTGTTTAAGGAACGGGGTGCAAGCTTATTTCTGCACTGGAGCTCCAGAACGTAATTTAAGTCCATATAGGGTGCACAATAATACTTATTTATTGTAATTAATTTAA
>NC_051155.1:251681518-251706217 GCF_013339745.2 Dermacentor silvarum
TGTAGTGACAATACCGGCGCCAGCAGAGGACGAAGAAGACGTTGCTTGTTGTTGGTGCTCGCACTCGCTCCGCTTGGCCGTTGCCTGTTTCTGGCATTCATAAAAACGCCAAGTGCATCTAACCTTGAACGCGTCCTATCAATTCGTGGAGCGTGCTGGTTCCCTCTTCATCCTGGAACTCCGTACCCGGACTCTAACCCCCGCCTCGGCAATGCCTGACGACGCGCCACAGCAGGGTGCTTCCGCACCACCGGTGGTCGCCTGCTCCGGCGTACCACGACAGCGAGACCCTGCCATTTTCAACGGCACCGACGAGCACGACGTCGAGGACTGGCTCACTTCATATGAGCGGGTAAGCGCCCACAATAAATGGAATGACGGCGACAAGCTCAGCTACGTCAACTTCTACCTGGCGGGCGTAGCACAGCTGTGGTTCCACAACCACGAAGCTGATATTGCCAACTGGTCCGCCTTTAAAGCGAGCTTCGCGGAAGTCTTCGGCCGACCCGCTGTTCGCAAGCTCCGCGCAGAACAGCGCTTACGCGGTCGCGCCCAACAATCCGGCGAGAACTTCACGTCCTACATCGAGGATATTGTGGACCTCTGCCGTCGCATCAACCCTGCGATGTCCGAAGCCGATAAAATCAGACACATCATGAAGGGGATCGAGGACGACGCCTTCCACATGCTCATTGCCAAAAATCCCCAAACTGTCACAGAGGTGGTCCAGTACTGTCAGAGCTACGACGAGTTGCGGAAACAGCGCATTGCTACACGCCTCCCGAGCTCTGACACAGCCAACATGTCAGCGTTAACTGTAGGCTCCGTTTCTGCTGACACCACAATGCTCATGCTGCAGATACAGCAATTTGTCCGAGAAGAAGTGGCGCGACAATTGTCGCTTGTTTCCTGCGTCCCGGACTCTGCGCAGGCGCTTGCTCCGACGCTACGACAGGCCATAGAGGAGCAAATTTCTGAGGCTCTCCCAACCACCTACCAGCATCCGCCTGTTTCCGCTCCACTCACCTATGCTGAGGTCGCACGCCGCCAGTCACCAGCAATGCCACTCAGCACGGATCCTGTTCGACCAGCAAATACCTTCTACGCTGCGCGTGCGCCTGTCCACCCGAACCCGCCTCCTTTTCGCCGTCCCGCACCGCCGTCCACTAATCCTTGGCGCACCCAGGACAACAGGCCTATTTGCTACTTCTGTTGTCTACCTGGCCATGTCGCACGTTTCTGTCGTCGTCGTGACATCCGTACTAGTGCGGGCGAAGTAAATCAAGGCTACTTTCCTTCTGAGCCACCACACCCGATCTCCTCCCACTCAACGATGAACAGCTGCTCACCGAATCGACGTGACTACGGCCCACGTCGGTCGCCCTCACCACGTCGCCGTTCACTTTCCCCAATGGTTCGTCGCCCCCCACCAGTCCAAGCGGAAAACTAGCCCTCGCAGTTCCGGAGGCAAGAACTGCGCTCGTGTCGACAACTTCAAGGCCTCGATTTCTACCTGCGAACGAAATCACCGTGAATATCGAAGGTGTTTCTGTGCAAGCACTTGTCGATACTGGAGCCGCTGTGTCTGTTCTTAGTGGAGAACTGTGCCGCCAACTCAAAAAAATTACGATTCCGCTTTCCGACGTCTCCCTGCGTACCGCAACCGCGCACCACATTCACCCTTCAGTGGCATGCACAGCTCGCCTTGTCATTCAGGACGTTTTGTATGTAGTCGAATTCGTCGTTTTTTCACCGTGTTCACACGACGTTATTTTGGGTTGGGACTTTCTTGCTGCTAACCATGCCGTTGTTGACTGTGCGCGTGCCGAACTTGAGTTGTCGCCGACGTGTGACGTCGCATCTGACGAGCCGCCTTCTCGAGTGGTCGTCGCCGCGGACACTGATATACCTTCTTTGTCTTGTGTTCTTGTGCTACTTTCTTGCGACTATGCTCCCTCTTCTACCGCCCTGTTTGCGCCCTCCGAAGCCTTCACCTCTCGCAAAGACTTCCTCCTTCCTTTTGCAGTTCTCACAGTCGAAAACTCTTGCAGCGCCATTTATGTCACGAACCGGTCCTCTTCCCCAGCCACCTTATTCCGTGGTGAATGTATAGGTTGGCTTGACGATGTTGATTCCGCCTACGCCACTCAACTGCCTGACGACGCGATGAGTCTTCACGTCGACAGCATTACTTCTGTTACCACCGCCGATTCGTCCTCCTTAGAAGCCTTCCTCCCGTCAATTGATTCCGAACTTCCACCTGCCCAGCGTACCCAACTCTTGGAACTGCTCGATCGCTTTCAGCTGTCGTTCGATCATGAGCTATCTTCCTTGGGCCGCACATCCTCCATCGTTCACCACATTGACACCGGCACTCATGCACCCCTACGCCAGCGTCCATACCGAGTTTCTCACGCTGAACGTCGTGTCATTGATGAACAGGTCAACGACATGCTTCATCGTGGCGTAGTACAACCCTCGCACAGCCCTTGGGCCTCCCCAGTTGTGCTGGTAAAGAAAAAGGACGGTAGCATTCGATTTTGCGTTGATTATAGGCGCCTTAACAAGATCACACGAAAAGATGTTTATCCGCTGCCCCGAATCGACGACGCTCTCGACTGCTTGCAAGGAGCAGAGTTCTTTTCCTCTTTGGACCTTCGATCTGGGTATTGGCAGGTCCCTATGAATGACACTGACCGTCCTAAGACAGCGTTTGTAACCCCAGACGGGTTATACGAGTTTAACGTGGTGCCATTCGGCCTTTGTAATGCGCCTGCCACCTTCGAACGCCTCATGGATAACATTTTTAGAGGCCTCAAATGGCACACGTGTCTGTGCTACCTGGACGACGTCGTAGTCTTTTCCAAGGACTTTGACTTCCATCTAAAGCGTCTCGCAAGCGTCCTGACTTGCCTTTCCGACGCTGGACTGCAGCTTAACCTGAAGAAGTGCCACTTTACCGCCCGCCAGCTTACCATCTTAGGTCATGTTGTCAGCAAGGACGGTGTCCTTCCCGACCCTGCAAAGCTTCGCGCCGTCGCCGAGTTCCCTAGGCCGTCTACGCTGAAGGAGCTCCGCAGCTTTATAGGCCTGTGTTCGTACTTTCGCCGATTCGTGCGTAATTTTGCGTCCATAATCGCCCCCTTAACGCAGCTGCTTGCCAACAGCCAAGGCATCTCGGCATGGTCTACAGCTTGCGAAGACGCGTTTGCCACCTTACGCCATCTTTTGATATCCCCACCTATTCTACGCCACTTTTACCCAGACGCTCCAACAGAAATCCACACAGACGCTAGTGGAGTCGGCCTGGGCGCTATTCTAGCCCAGCGTAAGTCTGGCTTCGAAGAGTACGTCGTCTCTTACGCCAGCCGCACTCTCACCAAAGCGGAAATGAACTATTCGGTCACGGAAAAAGAATGTCTTGCTATCGTTTGGGCAATCACCAAATTTAGACCTTACGTATATGGCCGTCCATTTGATGTCGTGACTGATCACCACGCCCTGTGCTGGCTGTCGTCATTAAAAGACCCATCTAGTCGCCTAGCTCGTTGGGCGCTTCGTCTCCAGGACTATGACATCCGTGTTGTCTACCGGTCAGGCCGTAAGCATTCGGATGCCGACGCTCTTTCGCGCTCACCACTGCCTGATGAGTCTGGTGCTGCGTCTGTCTCAAGCTATGATTCTTCCTCTCTTACATTGGCCGACATGCCATCCGAGCAACGCCGGGATCCTTGGATAGCATCTCTTCTAGAGTATTTATCTCAGCCATCACCCCGCACCACCGACCGCTCGCTTCGGCGCACTGCTCGCCACTTTGCCATCCGCGAAGGGCTCCTGTACCGCCGCAACTACCTCTCTGATGGCCGTAAATGGTTGCTAGTGATTCCTCGATCGCCATCTACGTTCTGACATCTGTGCCTCTTTTCATGCGGATCCTCAATGCGCCCATGCCGGTGTCCTAACGACGTATGCACGCCTACGGCTTCGATACTACTGGCGCGGAATGTACCGCTTCGTTCGGCAGTACGCCCGCTCGTGCTCCAAGTGTCAACGCCGCAAGAGCCCACCTAACCAGATAACAGGGCCGCTTCAACCATTGCCTTATCCCTCCCGGCCTTTCGACCGTATCGGCATTGACTTGTACGGCCCTCTACCGTACACCCCAGATGGCAACCGCTGGGTTATCGTCGCCGTGGACCACCTCACGCGCTACGCCGAAACTTCAGCGCTTCCGGCGGCCACAGCACGTGAAGTCGGCTCGTTCATCCTTCGCAACCTTGTTCTTCGACATGGTGCGCCTCGCGAGCTACTGAGTGATCGTGGTCGTTCATTCCTCTCCGAGGCTGTAGAAGCCCTGCTCCGCGAATGCAACGTTGTCCATAGAACTACGAGCGCCTATCATCCGCAAACCAATGGTATGACTGAACGCTTCAATCGCACTCTCGGCGACATGCTCGCTATGTACGTTTCCGCTGACCACACTAACTGGGACCGCATCCTTCCCTTTGTTACGTATGCCTACAACAGCGCCACTCAGTCGACCACAGGATTCTCTCCTTTCTTTCTTCTTTATGGTCGGGAACCTTCCTCGTTTATGGACACGATTCTTTTGTATCGCCCCGACGCTTCAGAATCTACGACTCTATCCGAAGCCGCCACCTATGCCGAAGAATGTCGTCAGATCGCACGTTCTCTTACCGCGCAAACCAGGCCAGCCAGCAACATAGTCGAGACGCCGGCTTGTCCTTTCCATCATATTCACCTGGAACGCTGGTATGGCTCCGCGTTCCCTCCTCTACTCCCGGCATTTCCACAAAGTTCATCTCAAAGTATGACGGCCCTTACCGGGTTCTACGACAGACGTCCCCGGTCAATTACGTCATTGAGCCCGTTCGGCCATCTACGGACCAACGGCGTCGCGGACGCGAAACTGTTCATGTCGACCGACTGAAGCCGCACTACGACCCACCAGTGCTGCCTGTTTCATAGGTCGCCAGGATGGCTCCTTTTTCGCCGGGGAGTGATTGTAGTGACAAATACCGGCGCCAGCAGAGGACGAAGAAGAAGACGTTGCTTGTTGTTGGTGCTCGCACTCGCTCCGCTTGGCCGTTGCCTGTTTCTGGCATTCATAAAAACGCCAAGTGCATCTAACCTTGAACGCGTCCTATCAAATGTTTTATTGCGATAGCAATTATATGGACACTCCAAAGCAGATTTCTGCCGTCGGCGTCGCCGTCGCCGTGAGGTTCCGTATGACGTCAATGAAGATGAAATCGTCGCCGCGCGCCGCCGAACGCTGTATGTGCGAGTGAAAGGGCGCGAGGGACGCGCTCTTTCACGGGGAGTGAACGCACGGCGGAGAACAAACGCGCGTTCTGCGCCGTGCTTCCTTAAGGGCTGCAGAAGTAGGCGTCTCTTTCCTCCTTTACAATCACCATATATGTAGAGCAAACGCGCCTTCTTCCGACACGCGAGAGGCCGTGGGGGAGGGGGGCGGAGGGAAGGGAGGCGACGTTTAGCTGCGGCACCAAGTGACCACTTACCACCTATTTATATCAGAGGCTCCGGCAACAGTCACCAACGCCGCACGCATTTTGTGCGAACGCGGGCAAAACGCCGACGGCGTCGACAACAGTGCTGTGTGTTGCCGGTGCTGCTGCATGTCCAAGTTTGTACAGCGGATAAAACTACTATCCTTACTCCGTATAGCTCTCTACTAAGTTGCTATCGCAATTGATGCTTCACCTTTCGGGTGAAACTGCGACAACTTTTACTTTGACCTATCTTTAAAGCCCTCAAGTTCTTCGGAAGCAAGTATGCTTATCCCAATTGTCTTTTGCCTCAAGCCTGTATGCCTGAGAAGGAAAAAAAATTCAAAAATCACTTGTGGCTATTTTGGCATTTCCACGCAATAAAAATTCTCCAATTTTCATGCCTTTATGATTCCTGCCTTCATTTCTGTCTGGTAAATGCGTCTCGAGATGAAGCTGATGTCGGTGGCCGCCGTAGGATCTTGCTTAAAATTTTCTATTTGACTTTGCAGCTTCTCTGCAAAAGTCAATTACCATCCGCGGGTTCTTTTGAACTTGTGGTAGTGCTGATGCTTTTTAGTTGTGTCTTTATCTTCTTTTTCTGAGCATTGTCGCGAAAGTGATGTTTGTTCAAAGTTCGCTTAAGCATGAGGGCTATTAGAACTGAAACACCACGGTTCTGCGGCAAACCAAGCTGAAATGCGTTTTTCTTTTTCGACGTGTTCTTCAAAGGCCTAAATGCCGCCATTTGCGACATACACCGGGGCGTTTAATGTGAAAATTTGGCATTTTGCCAAATAACCACATCACGTGTTTGTTTCTTTTTTCGCCGCTCTTTTGGTTTCAGTGGAAACTTTTACTACTAGCCGTTAAATGCGCTCGTCTGAAACTTTCGTTAGGGGTATTTTTTTGCCTATAGCTGGAGTGGGGCCCTTGTGCTCACTGCTTTCATGGCACTTTTGGGCTATTACGAAACATTGCAACACTTTGGTAACGGGCGCTCCCGTAAATTATACTGTTTTGTTCTTTCAGGAACGTTCTGAACCTGCATAGAAAACCTCGTACTATCTCCTATAGGAATAGGGTAGTATGTTACCTCATGCTCTCACTTGCCGATTTTTCGTATTGAAACATTCTAATTGTAAAGAAAAAAAAAGAAACATTTTGGTTTTTCTGATTTCCTCATACCGACCTTTGAGGGCACTTAAATGCAGAAGCCCAGATTGAATAGTGTGGTGTTTTATCCCAAGAATACAAATAACTACGTTTTGTATTTCTTTGGCTGTAAATTCACACACGTAATGTTTTCTTGCCTTTCGCCGCGGCGGCCGCATTTCGATGGGGGCGAAATGCAAGAACACCCGTGTATAGTGCATTGGGTGCACGTTAAAGAACCCCAGTAGGTCAAAATTAACCCGGAGTCCCCAACTATGACGTGCCTCATAACCATATCGTGGTTTTGGCACGTAAAACCCAAGAGTTTAGGTTCATACCAACCCCTTCGTTCGGCCCCGCTTGCACGGGAGTACTGCACGGGAGGCTACTAAGTGAAGGCAACACTAAAGGATGCTGGTAGAAGTCATAGTCATGAGCATGACTCAACAAAAATGACAATAATGACTCAGCAAAGAAAAATTAACACTAAAAAACCACTGGAATGGGTTCGGACGTAGGCACTAAGTGAACGAAACACTAAAGTATGATGGTAGAAATCAGTCATGATCATGACTCAGCGTAAGTGACAATGACTCAGCGAAAAAAGAATAACACTCAAAAGGCACTGATATGTGTTCTGACGTGGATACTAAGTGAAGGAAACACTAAAGAATGACGGTAGAAGTGATAGTCATGATCATGACTTAGCAAAAAAGACAATGACTCAGCAAAAAAAAAGATTAACACTCAAAAACCAATGGAATGGGTTCGGATGTGGTACTAAGTGAAAGAAAACACTAAAGGCTGATGGTCAAGGCCATAGTCATGAGCATGACTAAGGCTTTCGCCTTAAGGTCTCTTAGGTGTAGCTAAAGGGACTCCTGAGGACTCATGCCATGGATATCATGACATGCGTGTCCTGTAGGTCATAAAAGAGTCGCCTACGTCTTGGTGCTCTCATGGTCATTTCGTTAACTTGGTAGGCTCCCCCACACTGCTTCGCATAACATCGATTCCCACAGGGTGTGGGATCTTCCGGCTTTTTCCTTTTCGTTCTGGTTTTAATTCCGTTCCGGCACTTCTCCGGAACGAAAAAAAAAAAACAATTCCATAACGGTTTGTTAGAGTACGTGGCACACGGAACAGCCGACAAAAACTCGAGACTCAGAGAGGCGTTTATTAGCGTCCACCTCAGCCCAGAACGTCCAAGAACGCCCCTAGTTCCTTGGAACGCGCTCACGCGCTCCCTGCTCCGATCTTTGTTCTCTTCTTTCTTGTAGGAAGAACGCGGGAAATTCAACAGGTTCATAACGGTTTTGGTGCGCATTCAAAAATTTTCAAGGTAACGATAAAAACATAGTATTTATTTTTCTCAATAATTTGAGAATATCTTTTTGAATATTCTGTTTCTCAATATATTTCTCAAATATTTTTCTCTCAATTTATTTGTCTATGCGCGCGGTAACCGCCGTTTTTCGCGTGGTTTGATACGGTAGCGCGAATGCAATGCGGCTGAGGACGACGGCTTGCACTAGTCGTCTCGTCCTCGGTGAGGCCGTCCTACTCCTGCTTCGCGCTATTTGGGTTATGAATTACGAGTTCTCAGATCATGCTCAGTGCCTTGAGTCAAGGCAGTGCGCATGATTTCAGAAGCAGCACGTCATCTAGTGTACTCGGCGAAATGCGAGACCGCTGTTCCAATAAAACGACGATAAACGAACATAAACGAACGATAAAGCTTCGATAACAAAGCGTTGTACCCGTAAAAAACGAAACAATAATTCCTTCAGCGCGCAAGCCCTGGGTTCTGCTACGATGCCGATCTGCTAGTTAACCGAGCGGCAGATTTAGATTAGTGGAGCGCTCGACCGGCTATGGCTCGCACTATCACTGCCCGAGATACGCGCTTATACGGACCCCTGAGATAAGCGCTTGCCTGACGTCGGTTGTTGTGGATTGCCGACTTTCCCATTTATTTATTTATTTATTTATTTATTTATTTATTTATTTATTTATTTATTTATTTATTTATTTATTTACCCCACAGGTTGCCGAAGGAGTATTGCGTGAGGGGAGCATACAGGGAATTAGCAAAAAGAAAGTAGTACCAAGAAATTGTGCATTGTTACCGGGTAAACATGAAAGAAGAAATCTCTAACAATATAAATAATGCGATAAATGAAACAAAACGACTGTGTGAAGTAAACGAAAACGTGCGCAGCTTGAACTAGTGGTGCAAGGCAGGAGTAAACAGCAGAGATGATGATTGACTTAGCTACTTCCAGGTTTTACTAGGCTTGGCTAAGTTTTGCTAGGAAATGCTAAGTGTTGCTATAGGCACGGTATTCCGAATCGGCTCGCCGCCGACGCGCAGATTCTCGCTTGGCCGCGCGGTGCTCTTCAAGATGAGCGGCTTCTTCGGGTGTCCGGATCTTTTTTGGTTGTTCCATGTCAAGGCTACATGTACAGAGGTCAACACACATAGAACGCGCAAATCATGTTCGCAGGACTGCGCTGGTGAATCTGATGACGTCATGTGGCACAAAATCAGCTGTATGTGAGCTTGAATGACTAAATTTACAGTTTCCATTGAGTTCTCTCGACCTGGTGGTCAGCTTAAGCTTTCGCGGCTGCTTTGGCCCTCGCGAGTGTGTTCTAGACATGTGTGTTGACCTCTGTACTCGCCACAGACTCAACGAGAGTTGCGCCTTCGCGGCGTCTCCGAGCTTTATCTCCCCGGTGACGTGACGGCCAAGCTGCGCCTCCACACTTGCCGGGGCGTGGCTGGTCGAAACTAAAGTCGCTAGATTTTCTGCTCTTTTTTCTAGGGACTTTAGTCGAAACCTGCCGGGCTGCTGCCGACGCCGCCCGCGTTTCCCCTGCCTCGTTGGAGCTGCTACAATTTCTTTCTCTATCTCGCTCTCATTTTCTCTTTTCCTATGGTGTTGGGTCGCGGGATCGAATCCCGGCCACGGCGGCCGCATTTCGATGGGGGCGAAATGCGAAAACACCCGTGTACTTAGATTTAGGTGCACGTTAAAGAACCCCAGGTGGTCTAAATTTCCGGAGTCCCCCACTACGGCGTGCCTCATAATCAGAACTAGTTTTGGCACGTAAAACCCCATAATTTATTTATTTTATCATTTTCTCTTATCCTCTCCCGAGCATTGCGCGAGCCGCGCGCATGCTCTCCTTCCCTCTCTTTAACGTCCCATGTCAAGGCAACATGTGCACGGCACGGAGAGGAGGCGAGGCACACGCCGCTTCGCGAGGTGGTTGCTAGGCAACGCAGTGACGTCATAGCTCGGCGAGGTTTTGCAGCAGGCGGCACTTTTTACGGTTAGCTGGGACAGCTTCGCTGTTAAAAAGGAGTGCCAAGAAATTATACAAATGGCAGCCGATGAAGATGAAAGAACAAGTCTCTAACAATGTTAACGCAATACAAAACAAACAAACAAAACTATAGAACTTCGCTAAAGGTAATTAATTACTTAGGTGCGCAGTAAGGTTGGTTGTGATGAATTATGGAAATAATGCATACGCGTGCTTTAAAGGATACAGGGTCAAGAATGTCAACGATGTCGTTTGGTAGGTTATTCTAATGCTGGATGACACGTGGTAACGCGGATGAATTGAAAGCATTGGTTCGGCCAAAGATACGCTGGAAACTGAGATGATTATGCAGACGCCGAGATGTACGAGATGGACGAGAAACCGAAAACCGATCACGAATATTCCCGTTTCACTCCGGAACAAAATAATAAATACCGTTTCGGTTACGTTTTCGTTCCGGTCAAAAAATATCGTTCTTTTTTTGTTGTTCGTTTTTTGTTCTCGTTCCGTTCCGACACAATGCTGGGGAACGTATTTGCGCATATTGCTCAAAACAAGCTTCGTAAGCTGATCCACTTGGGCATCAACATTGGTTTTGTCTGTGACCACTGACCAATCGGTGGTGGTCAAGAAATCATATCAGCCAACATAATCACCACGCTTGAATGCAAAGCGTGAGCATTCATTCATGCCACTGGAGGATCTCTGCCTCAGGGCTGACACAGAGGCATTCGAGAGGCAAAGGTCTAAGATGTTGCCACATTAATATCAATCAATCAATCAATCAATCAATCAATCAATCAATCAATCAATCAATAATAATAATAATAATAATAATAATAATAATAATAATAATAATAATAATAATAATAATAATAATAATAATAAAAAAACTACAGCAGAAATATTTAGATAGCCCCAACTCTTGGACTTGGGTTCGTATCTCTTTCTCTCACCGCATCTATCTTGAGGTGAAATTAACCTCGTGAAATTTTATGGTTAAAAAAAAAAGTCTTCGTAATCAGAGCTATAACAATGAGTGTTCTTTGCCCTTAAAGTCTTTCTGCGCCGAATAAATCGTTTGTTTGAGCTAAATAACAGGAATGGAAAAAGCTCGAACTTTCTTGTAGGTTATTGTTTGGGTGGAAGAGTCACTTGTCGCCGTATCAGAGAAATGTTGGCCGAAACTTCGAAAGTGCGTCCTATGATGGATAGAGCGTGTGCACCGTGACCGTGTGCTTAATAACGGCTTCCGTTCAAAAATATTAACGGAAATAGACAAATTGCTTCTTCCTTGTTGTAGTACCGCCTCGACACGTAGCTTGTAATGATTATCAGCCATAATGAAAATTATATTCTGAAAGATAGTCCCCCGTCTTTGCTGCTCTCCTTTTTTCTTTTCTTTATTGCATGTAGATACGTGCTGAAGTAACTTTTATCTAGCGCTCACGACACGACGATCACTGAGCGAACAGGTTAGATATTGACACGTGTAGTTTATCCTTCTCGAGTGACCACTTTTCACCGGCTAACAAATGTTAAACCTTATCGCTCAGCGCAGGACGCGCCTGCATGCATCGGACGTTTCTCGTATGTTATGGATGGTTATAATTGCTGTCTGTTGTCACTGTACCTTGTGTAATCTGATTGTATGCGCGACGCGAATTGTGTAGTACTTTGTAGAAGCCACGCGGGCACCAGCGGTTACTCTGGAACCTTCGACGAGTCATGTATGTTAAAGCCGACGCGCTTGATCCGCTCAATTGATTTCGACGATCGCCGACTGTGCTCGCCGCTATTGCTTCGAGTGTCGCTTGCTTTTGTGGGCACAGGTTCGCCCATTAGAAAAGCTAGTTTCGTGATTCACAGTTTTGCTGTACTGCGTTCTTCACCGTCCCTACAACGTGAACCTCGTGCTGAAGCTCGTGCTTAAACCGCGTGTGTAGTTCGATAGACGTGCTGCTTTCCTCTCGACCTATCATCAAACGAGCGCTCTGGCTTGTGTTTTCACGCACAGATTGGATCACTCTCGAAGCCACGTCGTTCGTTTCTTAATGGGTTCTGCTCTTGCCGTTGCGAAGGCGCACGGAAGCCTTAGTTTTGTGTCTTTTGTGTCTTTGCTGGCCTGAACATGAGTTGCAGAAGGCGGTCTTACAGACAGATAAAAAAAAAAAGGAATGAGTGCTGTTTGTGTTAAAGGGAAGCGATCTGCAAGAGGGCAGAGCGGCGTAACACGGCTTGAGGAAAAGTGTTCGGTTGTTCTGGCAACAGCTTAGAGAAAGGAAACTAGAAAAAGGCAAGACGATCGTGGGAATAAGAGATGGGCTTCCACGGGAGGCAAGCAGCAAGGGACAGAAGGAGGGAGGGGGGCCGTGTTTAGCGATAAGCGGTAGGGCTCGGCTCGCTGCCGAAAAGAGGACACCGGCGCGAAAGTGTTGACCGAGCAAACAGCGCCGCAGGCACCGGTGTTTGCCGCCGCGTCGGGGTCCGAGATTCGAACTCAGCCTGACGCCAAGTCGATCCAGGAGTGACTGTCGATGAGGACGGGCCAAACACGGACGAGTCAAACACGGACACGTGTTTGGCTCGTCAAAACGGGCTCGCTCCGGACACGGGCGCTGCAGGGAAGGCGGAGTGAAGTGCAAGGCAAATAGTAGGTGCGGTATGGCGTGCAGGGTTGTTGTAGTTGCGCTAAGGGGCCCCAGAGTTGCTGGTTGATGCGGAAAAATACGCAGCAAACGCGTGAAGATGAATATGCAGAACAAACAAAAACAGAATAAAGCGTTTCTCCTTATCATCCTTTTTGACTACCCTAAAGAACCAGTGCTGGATTGTACTGATGAAGCCACCATCCTTGACCTCGACTGTATTGGGTAGCCTTAATGCCGACGCCCACCTTTAGGGAACTGAGAGAACGAGATGAACGTAGCAGGATCGAATGATGGGCGAGTTGGTATTCCATTACGACGAAAGACAGCGGGACAAGAAAAAAGGAGGCGGCACAAGCTCTGAACGTGAAAGAGCCCACAGCTTGAAAACAAGCTGGACACCGGAACGAGCGATGAAATGAAGAGTGATAGGCGTAACGTCAGTAGACAGCAAGGCAACAGTGTGGATTAGAGAGCAAACAGGTGTAGCAGGTATTCTGGCTAAGAGGAAGAAACCAAGTTGGGCAGGTCACGTAACGCGTGGAGAAAATAACCCGCGGTTCATCAGGGTAACAAAGCGGGCGCCAAGGGAAGGGAAGCGCAGTCTAGGATTAGGTACTGTGTTGAGATTGGGAAATTCACAGGCATAGAATAGTCGGCTGTAGCGGTAATTGCTGGGAGAGACCTTCGTCCTGCAGTGGACATTCTGCGCGCCCTGAATTCAGCATTCTCATTGGCGACTTCGCGAACCTATACTGTAACTTTGCCCATTCCGGGCATTGAGAAAGAATCACCTACTCATCTCTTGTAGGAGAAATAGTTATTTCAAAGGAGCCATCGAGATTTATTTACATTGTGTTTTAACAGATGGTTCAACAACCAATGAAGGTTCTACGATGCCATTTTACAGCGCTATATCATTTGTGAGCACAAGTTACCGATTCTTTCAATAGGCGTCATCTCTGCGAAACTCTTCAGTTTACTGCAAGCGGAGAGATTCATATCAGAAAGTACTTGCATCTGTAGATGGGTGATCTACTCTCATTCGAAGACGGCTTTAGAAACGTTAACTACATCGCAATATTAATTACGATGACAGTTGTTTATTACCCTGCGAAATCTCTAAACTACTGCAGACTGCGCGTTCGGCTGGCCATCAGAAAGTCTGCCTTTAGTGGATACCGGACTGAGGCGGCAGACGGATTGGCCATTGCGGCGCGTAATTTGGTTACATTGACTCTTATCGAATATTCACTACAAATGCCGAGCGTTTTTTATCGTGACTGCGAGAAAAGTATAATAAAGTCACGTGGTTTGATGACCAAGCAAAGTCATCTGTACAATTCAGGACTGACCCATTTTCGCGCTTCAGAACATATATACTAACGCATTGCCATTGCTGGAACCCACCGTAACAACCGGGATGCGTCTGTGGAACATCCGCTCGCCGAGTATATGCAATACGAGCGCCACCAAGAGAGTTGGCGAAGAGGGGCACAACTAACATGTGTTTGAAAAACGCCCTTAAGAAAAAAAAATTATGGGCTTTTACATGCCAAAACCAGTTCTGATTATGAGGCACGCCGTAGTGGGGGACTCCGGAAATTTGGACCACCTGGGGTTCTTTAACGTGCACCTAAATCTAAGTACACGGGTGTTTTCGCGTTTCGCCCCCATCGAAATGCGGCCGCTGTGGCCGGGATTCGATCCCGCGACCTCGTGCTCAGCAGCTCAACACCATAGCCACTGAGCAACCACGGTGGGTCCTTATGAAATCATGCCCACACCTAATGAAAACCAGTTTGCAGCAGCAGTCCACGCGTCTTAAGGAGGCTGGTTATCCTAACCATGTGTTGGTGTCGGTGGCAGAAAAGCTGCTCAAACAGGAACGTTCGGGACAATGACCCCATGAGAATGCGATAGCTGGCGGACGTGACCAGGTGAAAATCGCAGTGATTCCGTACACAGCCGCTGGATAAAAAAAAAAAAAAAGTTTTTTTTTTTTATCCAGCGGCCATGTTCCGCACATACACCAGATTTCGCATAGCCTGAAAAAGATAGGGAGTCGAGGTAACGTGCGGGTTGTTTTTTCAGCTCCAAATAAACTACGTACCCTGTGTAAAACCACTAACCCAATGAGGACAAAAAAGCCGGTCTGTGATAAAAACCACAAAAAAAAAGAGTTCCTCGGATGCACCCTGGGGGTGGTCTATCGTATTCCGCTGTCATGCGGCAGACGCTGCATAGGCCAGACCGGAATATGCATCAATGAGCGCTTAAGAGAGCACAGAAATAAGGTACAGAGTGTATCAGGTGACGGTTTTCTTGCCTTGCATTGCAAAACGTGTTCATGTCGCCCTCTGCTAGATGACACCACCATTATATACAGGGATAAATGCGAGATTGTAAGATTATTAATAGAAACTGACCAAATCCTCTTGGCCACTGACCAATGTATCAGCAAACCATCACCATCATTGTCGGTGAGAGAGATTATTTCCATATGCCATGAAAGCTAACCGCATTTGAAATTCATCATTTAGGTTCTTGGTGTTTTCTTGATGCAACAGCTTTAGATTGCTTTTATTCCGTCATGTACTTATCTTCAGAGTTGATATCGCTGTGCACGTGTTTTTTTTTTTGTGTATTAGTATGACCGGTACCGCAAATAAATTTCGTTGTTGATAGTTAGCGCTTGTCTTCGTCTTCGTTTATTATCGTGTCCGTGTTTTTTCTGCGCTATCCACATATCATTCCATGGCCACCAAGAGACCCTGCGCTGCCCCTTGAACCGTCTTGACCGTCCTTTATTTGTGAACAATGTCCTTAGTCCTTGGTCGTACCCAGACAGACACGCTGTCACATCTTTTCGAGATTTTCTGATTAAGACTTTATGCAGTCTCTTTGAAAGACGATCCATTGTGAACGTGTTCAGTAACGGATTTCATGCACGTTTATGTAACTTGCACTATAATTTATGTGCTTTTCCCTTCGTAAGTTTTTTTTTATGCTGTGACTAAGCAGATAGGGACTGTTCTGGTAAAACACGATGTGGCTGGACGTTCGCATGTTCTGTTCCCATTGGCGCATTCGATTCTTTGTCCTTGCTTTACTTTAGTCTTTGTGGCCTGTTATCTTGCCGTTTCCTCTTTATTTCCACTCTCACCAACTTCTTTCTATTCCCTCGCTTCTAAAGAGCAGGCGGGCGTTGTGCCCCCATCGGCGGCAGTTGCCAGCCTGTTCCTTCTCCACTTCCTTCTCTCTCTATTTTATGTGTGTTTTTATATAATAATAATAATAATAATAATAATAATAATAATAATAATAATAATAATAATAATAATAATAATAATAATAATAATAATAATAATAATAATAATAATAATAATAATAATGTCACTTATTTACCGCGCTCAATGTTGTAGAGCATTATGTGATGCTTTATACCTCGGCTGTTATTCCTTACTACTTTTTTGTTTTTGTTTCTTTCATTTGTTAATTTTTTTCTACATTCATTAGTCGCTGGAGGTTATTTTTTATGTTTCGGACAACCAGCCCATCGGTGGCCTATTTTCCGACGGTAAAATCATTTAAGAAATAACACAAAATTAAGTCGGACCATGAAGATATTGAGGAGGAAGATGATCTCTATGAAGGGAAGAAAAGTTTGTTTAGCACAAGTACACGGGAAAGAAAGAATACCCAAGATAGAGCGCTCTTATTTTCCCCTTGCGTTAAACCAATTTTTTATCATCATCATCATCATCATTATCATCATCATCATCATCATTATCATCATCATCATCATCATCATCATCATCAGCCTATATGTCCACTGCAGGACGAAGGCCTCTCCCTGCGATCTCCAATTACCCCTGTCTTGCGCTAGCTGATTCCAACTTGCGCCTGCAAATTTCCTAACTTCATCACCCCACCTAGTTTTCTGCCGTCCTCGACTGCGCTTCCCTTCTCTTGGTATCCATTCTGTAATTCTAACGGTCCACCGGTTATACATCCTACGCATTACATGGCCTGCCCAGCTCCATTTTTCCGCTTAATGTTAACTAGACATTTGAAATCGGCTATCCCTGTTTGTTCTCTGATCCACACTGCTCTCTTCCTGTCTCTTAACGTGAGGCCTAACATTTTTCGTTCCATCGCGCTTTTTGAGCTGTCCTTAACTTGGTCTCGAGCTTCTTTGTTAACCTCCAAGTTTCTGCCCCATATGTTAGCACCGGTAGAATGCATGATTGTACACCTTTATTTTCAACGACAGTGGTAAGCTCCTAGTCAGGATTTGGCGATGCCTGCGGTATGCAATCCAACCCCATTTTATTCTTCTGTAAATTTCTTTCTCATGATCAGGGTCCCCTGTCAGTAATTGACCTAGATAAACGTACTCCTCTATAGACTCTAGAGGATGACTGGCGATACTGAATTCTTGTTCCCTTGCCGGGCTATTCAACATTATGTTTGTCTTCGGCATATTAATTTTCAACCACGCTCTTACACTTTCTCGGTTAAGGTCCTCAATCATTTGCTGTAATTCGTCCCCATTGTTGCTGAATAGGACAATGTTATCTGCAAACCGAAGGTTGCTGAGATATTTGCCGTTGATCCTCACTCCTAAGCCTTCCCAGTCTAAGAACTTGAATACTTCTTCTGAGCATGCAGTGAATAGCATTGGAGATATTGTGTCTCCTTGCCTGACCCATTTCTTGATAGGTATCTTTCTACTTTTCTGGTGGAGAACCAAGGTTGCTGTGCAATCCTTGTAGATATTTGCCAAGATATTCAGGTATGCTTCCTGTACTCCTTGATTACGCAATGCCTCTATGACTGCGGGTATCTCTACTGAATCAAATGCTTTTTCATAATCTGTGAAAGCCACATAGAGAGGTTGATTGTACTCCGCAGATTTCTCTATTACCTGATTGATGTCATGGATATGATTCATCGTAGAATATCCCTTCCTGAAGCCAGCCTGTTCTCTTGGTTGGCTGAAGTCAAGTGTTGCCCTGATTCTATTGGAAATTATCTTGGTGAATATTTTATACAATACTGAAAGCAAGCTAATGGGTCTATAATTCTTCAATTCTTTAACGTCTCCCTTCTTATGGATGAGTATAATGCTGGCGTTCTTCCAGCTTTCTGGTACACTTGAAGTCGTGAGGCATTGCGTATAAAAGGCCGCAAGCTTTTCAAGTATGATATCTCCTCCATCCTTGATTAAATCGACTGTTAGTCCATCTTTTCTAGCAGATTTCCCCCTGGTGATGTCTTTTAAGGCCCTTCTAACTTCATCGCTAGTTATAGAAGGGGCTTCCGTATCCTGTTCATCACTACTTCGAATGAAAATAGCTTGGCTGCTCTGGGTACTGTATAGGTCAGTAGAGAATTCTTCCGCTGCTTTTACTATCTCATCGAAATTGCTGATGATATTACTCTGCATATCTTTCAGTGCATACATTTTGCCTTGTCCTATGCCTAGTTTTCTTCTCATTGATTATATGCTGCGTCCATATTTTACTGCTTCCGTAATACTTTCCACGTTATAATTTCGGATATTCATTACTTTCTTCTTGTTAATCAATTCAGCGAATTCTATCTGATCTCTCGAGTTTGACATTTTCATGTTTTGCCGTTTCTTTATTAGGTACTTTGTTACTTGGGAGAGCTTACTTACTGGTTGCCTTGGTGCCTTACCTCCCACTTCAATTGCTGCTTCTAAGATCAACCTAGTTACGGTTTCATTCATTATCTCCATGTTGTCTTTATCTTCCTGTTCTAAAGCTGCATATTTGTTTGTGAGCGCCAGCATGAATTGGTCTGTTTTTACCCTTACTGCGTCTAGCTTGGCCTGTTTCTTCATGACTAACTTTATTCTTTCTCTCTTCAAATTGAGAGAAATCCTAGACCTCACTGACCTATGGTCACTGTACTTTACCCTACCTAACACTTCTACATCCTGCACTATGCTGGGATCGGCAGAGAGTATGAAATCTATTTCATGCCTTGTTTTTCCATTAGGGCTTTTCTAGGTCCACTTCCTGTTGCTGCGCTTCCCGAACAAGGTATTTATTATTCGGAGCCTATTCCTTTCCGTGAATTCTACCAACGTCTCTCCTCTAGTGTTCCTAGAATCGATGCCGTAGTTGCCAATTGCTTGCTCACCAGCGTGCCTTTTCCCCACTTTTGCATTGACGTCGGCCATGACTGCAGTATACTGAGTTAGCACCTTTCTCAATGCTAATTCAACATCTTCATAAAACTGTTCGATTTATTCATAATCGTGACTGGAGGTTGGGGCATATGCTTGTATTACCTTCATTCTATACCTCCTATTCAGCTTTATTATGATGACTGCTACACTCTCATTAATGCTGTAGAATTCATCAATGCTGCCCGCTATGTCCTTATTGATTAGAAATCCTACTCTAAATTCTCTCTTATCTGGAAGACCTCCGTAGCAGAGGACGTGGCCATTAGTCACCACTGTATAAACCTTACCAGTTCTTCTAACCTCACTAAGGCCAATAATATCCCAGGGTATAGGTGATAATTCTTCAAATAGCCCTGCTAAGCGCGTACCAACAAGCACAAACCAGTCATGAAGATGAAGCGCAAGTCGCCTAATGGCTCCTCATCATAAAAAGCAGGCAGATCCCACGCCCTGTGGGAATCAATGTTATGCGAAGCAGTGTGCGGGGAGCCTACCAATTTAAGGAAAAGACCATGAAAGCACGAAGACGTCGGCGGAAGTTTCATGACCTACATGACACGCATGTCATGACATTCATGTCATGAGTCCTCAGGAGTCCCTTTAGCTACTCCTAAGAGACCTTAAGGCGAAATACTTAGTCATGCTCATGACTGTGACTTCGACAATTATTAACCTTTATCTTTCACTTACTACCACATCCGAACCCATTTGGTTCGTTTTTGAGTGTTAATCTTTTTTCGCTGAGTCATTGTCATTTTTGCTGAGTGATGGTATGACTCTGGCTTCTACCACCATCTATTAGTGTTTCCTTCACTTAGTACCCACGTCCGAACCCATTTCTGTGGTTTTTGAGTGTTAATATTTTTTTGCTGTCATTGCCATTTTTGATGAGTCATGCTCATGACTATGGCGTCTACCAGCATCCTTTAGTGTTTCCTTTACTTTGTACCCACGTCGGAACCCATTTCAGTGGTTTTTAAGTGATAATATTTTTGCTGAGTCATTGTCATTTTTGCTAAGTCATGCTCATGACTATGACCTCTACCACCATCCTTTAGGGTTTCCTTCACTTAGTACCCACGTCCGAACCCATTTCAGTTGTTTTTGAGTGATAATATTTTTTGCTGAGTCATTGTCATTTTTGCTGAGTCATGCTCATGACTATGACTTCTAGCATTATCCTTTAGTGTTCCCTTCACTACGTCCGTAGTGAAGTACCACGTCCGAACCGATTTCGGTGATTTTGAGTGGTAATGCTTTTTCGCTGGGTCATTGTCATTTTAGGCGGCTGTTTTATGACCTGCATGACACGTATGTCATGACATGTCATGACGTATCATCTTTGTTCGTCATACACTTTTGTCATAGGATGCCAATTTTGGTAAATATCAAGTTAACGATACGACCATGAGAGCACCAAGACGTAGGCGGATAGATAGATAGATAGATAGGTAGGTAGATAGATAGATAGATAGATAGATAGAAGCTAGATAGATAGATAGATAGATAGATAGATAGATAGATAGATAGATAGATAGATAGATAGATAGATAGATAGATAGATAGATAGTGTCAAATTGGCTAATGTTCGCCAAGAAATGCTTCGAATTTAAAACCTAGGAAGTGCAAAATATTTGGGTGCATGCCAAATAACCACGCGTGGTCAACGCTGTGATACGACAGTCTTTATGAACTCAAAATCATCAATATTGCCTCCGTCGCATTTTCCCAAACCGGTGTGTGTACCAAAACGCGCACTACTTATATGTAGTACACAACGTGGCGCTATTGTTAGCCCGTCATTTACTACGCTTGGTTTTGTCACTGCAGTGAAAGGGGCGTGTCAGGCGGCGCCTACTGCGGTGTCCACAGCGCTATCGTTAAGGATCCCGCTACAAATCAAAGATGCATTCGAAAGAAAAAGTCTTCCGTGGGGTCTGGCACAAACAGCGGAATTGATGGCCCCTTTGTAGCGGTGCGGACCGATGGCGGTTCATTTACTTCTTCTTTTGCGATCGAAAAGCTCATCACTTTCAGGAGCTGGACAAAAGGAACTTTCCGTGTAAGGCGTTACCGCAGGCGTCCGTGGACAGCGCTATTGTCCGGCACTTTCGGTGACCTGGTGGTACGAACACTGGACCAAAATGTGGGCGCCGCTTACGGCACAGTTTTGCTGGCCTTTGTTGTCTCCCCAACGCTGATGGGTGACTCGGCGGCTTTTCCGTCCTTTCAAACAGCTGGTTCGGGCTGGGGTGCCAAGAATCCACATGGAATGGAGCTTTTTTTTTGTGGACTGGCGGTTTTATGGCGAGTGTATTGCCTCATCTTTGTATGGATGACTGCGTGTGTGTGTTTGTGTGTGTGTAAGAGCTCGCGCCCGCGCACGCGCGTGTGTGACCCTGAAGCATCTGATTCGGCCCATATTTGTCAAGCGGTGACATCAAGATACGGAGTAGCTTGTACAATGGTGATTCACTTTGGAAGAAGCGGGTAGTGCATATATGAACATAGGATGAAACATAACTTGCGATTTAGCGGCATGATCCATTTACGCATGACTTTCTTAAAGGGGCAGCATTCAGTATGCATCTTAAATGTGAGTGGCGCCCCCGGCGGTCAATGGTGAACAAAAATGAAGGCTCTGGGTGCCCCTTTTTTACCGTTATCGCAAGAAAGTTTTGCAGCATTATCATGTAAGTTGCGATATAATTAGAAGTATGGAACCCGAAGCTTTCTCTCCGAGTGAAGATCAGCGTGAAGCCTGTCCTCTTTTCCTTCTCTCTAAGCAACTTTATGAAAAGAAAACAAAAACTTTCGTACCTTTACTCCATGAAGCGATCTTAGATCTACTATCCTCGCATGATAGTTATTTCATTTCATTTTATTACCTTAAAAACCCTTTGCGAGGTATACATAAGGGGCAATTTATATTGGCAGGCTGCTAATTTCGATAATTTTTTTCACGTTGTTGCTCGTCTGCCTATATGTTTACTTGTTTTTCGCATAAACTTTCGATGCACAGTCGAGTTGCTTTCAAAGGCTAAGCATCATTGCGATAAGCAAATTAGTAGAGAGCTATACGGAGTAAGGATAGTAGTTTTATCAGCTGTATAAACTTGGACATGCAGCAGCACCAGCAACGTGCAGAACTGCTGTCGACGCTGTCGGCGTTTTGCCCGCGTTCGCAATAAACGCGCGCGGCGTTGGTGACTCTTGCCGCTGCCTCTGGGGGCAGCTCAGAGGTTTTAGACGAGATCAGAATGGCACACTCGTCGAGCAGCGTCGGAAATCTTACCCACCTTCTCGCCTAACGACGTTTTTAGGGGCGAAGCTCCTTAGGGTGTGGGTCGTTCCCTCCTCTGTAGTAGTAGTAGTAGTAGTATGTAGCCACCTGTAGTTTTATGAAGTGTTCACTAGATGGCGTTCCGGTTCCGGTTCCACTTCCGGTTCGACTTTGCCCGTGCGAACGCGGGCAAAACGCCGACGGGCGTCGACAACAGTTTCTGCGCGTTGCTGGTGCTGCTGCATGTCCAGTTTATACAGCTGATAAAACTACCTTGAGTCGACCCCATGGCTGCTTCGCATACTACTCAGGGTTCCCCTACGGGAAGATGGTGTAATGTTCTCTCTCGTTCCCAACGCGCGCTCTCTTTATCTCTCGTCCGTAGCTGTGGTTTACCCGAATGATCCCCCGGTGCTTCGCCCACTCATCATCACTCACTTCGTGGATATGCTGTGATTTTTATTGCGATAGCAATTATATGGACACTCAAAAGCAGATTTCTGCCGTCGGCGTCGCCGTCGCCGTCGGCGTCGCCGTGAGGTTCCGTATGACGTCATTTGGAGATGAAATCGTCGCCGCGCGCCGAACGCTGTATGTGCGAGTGAAAGGGCGCGAGGGGCGCGTCTTTCACGGGGAGTGAACGCACGGCGGAGAACAAACGCGCGTTCGGCGCCGTGCTCGCTTAAGGGCTGCAGAAGTAGGCGTCTCTTTTCTCCTTTACAATCACCATATATGTAGAGCAAACGCGCCTTCTTCGGACGCGCGAGAGGCCGTGGGGGAGGGGGAGGGAAGGGAGGCGACGTTTAGCTGCGGCACCAAGTGCCTATTTATATCAGAGGGCTCCAGCAACAGTCACCAACGCCGCACGCATTTTGAGCTAACGCGGGCAAAACGCCGATGGCGTCGACAACAGTTCTGCGTGTTGTTGCTACCAAAGCCGCTCACCTTACTCGTATGACATTGCTGTGTTGCTATCGCATTCATTGCTTCGCCCTTAGGGCGAAACTGTGACATTTTTTAATAAATACGCATTGGTGCCGCAGCTAAACGTCGACCAGCACGTTCTTGACGTGCGCACCAGAAGCGTCACCATAGTTTTTCAAACATTCGTGGGAGAGTGGTCCACTTCTCCCAGCTGCCAGGACGCAGGTTGTGTGGTATATTTGGAACGTAAGGTCTTTTTTGAGGATGGCGTTTGCAGGGCACTCCACAAGGTACGTTTATTGTAGGAAAAAGGCCCCGCATTATTTACAAGGGGGGGGGGGGGGGGGGGGGGGGGGGGGGGGAGTTGCACAGTAAATTTTCTGCTGCTGAGCAGGAGGTCGCTGCTTCGGCTCATGGCGCAGCGGCCGCCTTCCAGTGGAGGCAAAAACACTCTTGTGCCGTACTTTAGGTGCTCGTCAAAGCACCCTTGGTGATTCATATAAATCTGGACCCGGCGTATTCATAACTGGGCCACTAAGCAGTTCGGTTCACCATACAGATTTCTCCAGAAAAATAAAAAAAAAGAAAGAATAACGAAATGAAAAGCTTGACAGCATCGAATGCGTCACCACTGTCTTTGCCTCCCGATGTTCGTACATAGAAACTCGCAAGATTCACAGCAGCACCAGTTCTCTTTTATCAGCACTGAAACTAGCACTCCGTGTGCTTCCTTTGTAGTGCACGTTGTGTGCAGGTGGTCAAAATTAATCGGAGCCCTCCACTACGGCGTGCCTCATAATCGGAACGGTTTGGGCACGTAAAACCCAGAAAGAAGAAGGAATATGCAGTCGCGAGCAAAATTTTAGGGACAGTAGCGTCAGCAAACAAAAGTACGTTTCTTTTAGCACAACTCCGGCGACGTGAAAATGATTCATCGTTGCATTGGTCAAACAGATGCACGTAGCTGTAACACTTGATTTCAGCCGGCAGACCAGTGCAGCGAATCAAAGTATTTTTTTACTGCACCGCTGGTCGTCGATCTTTTCCTCGCGAATCTACAACACAACAACAAAAAAAGTTTTCAGGCAAGTCCTATAGGTGAAATTCATTATTTCGCTTGTAAACATCTGTTGTAAAATTTATGACACCTAAGGTAAATAATTATTAGCCTTCAAAGCGACCCACCGATGCTATATACTATATCATACAAAATCAATGTCATGCGAGAACAAGGTGAAAGCAGGAGCCAACGTTTCGACAAGTTGGCTTGTCTCTTCAAGGCCTTGAAAATGACCAATCCACTCGTCGAAACGTTGGCTCCTGTTTTCTCCTTGTTCTCGTGTTGGTGATTGTCTGGATTCCCCCGCCCCCCTCCTCACTTCCGGCCCTTTTTACTTTGCATAATATCGCGTTCTCTATCAAAAATAAAGGGGTGGTAGTTTTCTTTTCCCTTCTTTGTTATTTTTTTGCCAGTGTAAAACTCCGCGCAACGTAATCATACGTGCACCAGCTGTCCCTTTTATTACTTTACTTAACTGTATTATATGATACGCTTTAATAATAATAATCAATATCAATCAATCAATCAATCAATCAATTTAA